>NC_051080.1:6686557-6822569 GCF_004664715.2 Peromyscus leucopus
GGGGGTGTAGACCTAGACTTTGATAACAGATGGGAAAACAGACTTTGAAACTTAAAGCCCAAGAATTAGCTATTTTTATCTGGTGGTTTTGTATAATCCTAGGGTTTAAAAAGTGTCTTGAAAAAAAAGTTGTTAGTAGGCTCCATTTTTCTCACTGTGGCTGTGGTGGTAAGGAAATATCTTTGTAATTAATGTGTTATTACAAAAACATGAGGAGCCAGCACTATAAATTTACTGTGGTGAATTAGGACCACAAGGGCACATGGATATATTAAAGCCACACCAGGTAAACCAGGCCCAAGAATTCATCAGATATACCAGACTAAGAAAGGGTGTAACACCCTCTCCTGAACCCTACAAAGTGATGGACACCTAATGCTCCTGCCCAAGTCCAGCTCCAGTGGGGTTTAGGTCCCCAAGAGGAGATGTAGAGTTGGTGAGGGGAGGAGACCGACGTGATCTGAGGGTGAATCAGGATGGCTGCCCGTTTGTTGAAAAAAGACGACACCTTTCATACTCTATAATTGCACAAAGGAGTAAATGGGAATGGGAGGAAGGGGGCTTGTGAGGTGAGGGGACGTTGTGATCAGGGTTGAGGAGGCAACACTGACCTTGACAAATTAATAGGCACCATAGTCATATGTTAATGGAAGGGCCACGGTTCCTCTTGCCAAAAATACTCCCTTTTTAGAAAGCAGGATCTTTCTTCAAGCCCCTAAAGGAAGGGGGACTTTTGTTTAAATGCCTGACCTTGGGAAAAGGACTTTCTGGGGTATCAGACATCTCATCACAGAACATTGACGTTTGTTTGTTTTTTTCAATATGGCTTAGTTTATCCAAATAGCTAAAGCTTAAAATGAGCAAAGATGAAGCTAGACAAACAGAACTGTGAACCTGAGTAAACCTTAGGAATTTATAAATCTTGATTAACAAATATACCTTATCGAGCACATGCTACTTATCTAAGTTTTCTAGCAGCTTGGTGTTCTCTTGTGTGGGAGTTGTCAGCGTCATCACACTATATGGTTCCACGGTAGTGGGGATTTTTTTTTTCAAGAACTATTTTGTTTAAAGAGGCTGCCATTGAAAACATCCTCATCCTCCACTGAAGCCCACACAAAATCTCCCAAAGGAAAAGGCATAAGGGAACTCCCATAACCCATAGTGAGAGTCTTTAGAAACGAAAATAAGAGGGTGCCGGAGAACTGTGGTCTGCAATGCTGAAATGCTGGGACTTTGTCAAGCAGCTCATGTGCTCCACGCCATGTGGTCCACGCCACACTGCCAAACGGAGTGACCCCACACCAACCTGTCTTTTGATTTCCGGTATGTGTGTCAAGGACCAACAAGCAGAGGACCCCTGACTGTCCCTGAGGTCCAGCACAGCCGGTCCCTGCTGTTGTCCTACTCAGCTGTGTGCTCATCCATCTTTTCACTCATCTAGACCTGGACCTGAGCCCATTTCCTGCTCTCAGACCACTGGTTTGTCCTTTGACCTCACAGCTGGGCTCTACAGCTTCCCTCTTAAACCCCGACTCCAGCGGCTCCAGGAGCGCTTCCTTTCAGGCACTGATCTGGTACAGTATTTTAGCCATACCGACCCTTTCAGTTCTGCCTCGGACTCTTTAACTTGTGCTCATTCCATAGACCACATATATGTGGACAGAGCTAGAGAGACATTTACTATGTGCTGTGGGATATGAGGTTACACTGGTAAAGAACACTGGAATAAAAGACTCTATATTCACCTTGATCAGATTACCAGAAAAGGCAGGATTACAGGAGAGATTGTTGTCACCAAAACACTGAATCTTGTGGTGTTATTGTTATTCTAGCACCATTGGAACATGTAAACATGTTATTCTATGTTTCTGCCATGGCATGCTCATGACCAGTGTCCTGTAAATTTAACCTCAATAAATTCTTTCAGATCTTCATGTGACAGATCCTCCTGGGGTAGGGAGGTGGTGAGCTAAGGTTTCCTGTTGCCAGAAGACCTAAAATATTGACTGGAAACTCTTTTTTTTTCAAGACAGAGTTTTTCTGTGTAGCTTTGGAGCCTGTCCTGGAACTCACTCTGTAGACCAGGCTGGCCTCGAACTCACAGAGATTGGTCCTGCCTCTGCCTCCCGAGTGCTGAGATTAAAGGCGTGTGCCACCACTGCCTGGAGACTGGAAATTCTTTAAACAAACAAACAAACAAACAAAAAAGGGAGTCTTGACACATCAGGGGAACAGGAAGGTGAAAGGTGGTAAACACCACAGACTTCCTTTCTCCTCTTGAATCTTCTAACTTATATTAGAAGGTAGAAAGGTGAAGATTCTAACACTGTGAGAATATTGTAACAGTTTTCCAGATGCTCGTAGGTAATCTTTCTCCTTCCTTCCAGGTGGTAAAATGATAACTCCAGTGAAGGCTGTTGGGTGACTATGGTGACCTAGGTGAGAACTGTCCCCCAGAGGCTCAGGTATTTGACATCTTGTTTCCCAGTGGGTGGCGCTGTCACGGAATGTTCATGAGGAGTGGCCTTCCTGAAGGAAGCATGTCACAGGGGCCAGCTTACCCAACTCCCAGTTCACCTTCTGCTTCATGCTTGTGGTTTACAATGTGCTCTGTCAGCTTCCTGTTCCAGCCATCATGTCTCCCCACTGCTGTGTCTCTCCCACTGTCATGGTCTTCTCTCCAGAACTTTAAGCCAGAATAAACTCTTTCTTCCATAAGGTGCTCTTGGTTATAGTGGTTTTTCAGCAATTGCTGTTGTCATGATGTGTGTCTGTTTGGTTTTATGAGCATAAAACATACGCCACGGCACCTAGCTCATGCTACAAGACAAACAGAAAAATCAACTGTATTCCTATGTATGAGCAATGGATACAGATGTAAGAGTATCAACAACAAAATACAACTCTCAGCTTCCCAAAAATGAAACACTGAGGTGTAAACCTAACAAAATGAGTAAGAATCTTGAACACTGACAGTTGCATACCAGTACAAAAGAAATCAGTGATCTAAATACATGGGAAGTTGTACCATGTTCATAGATAGGAAGTCATACATGGGAGCTGTGGTGACTGGCAGTTCCTTAAAGAGATGAGTGTGGCGCTATCGTAGGACATAGAAATCAGGCTCTTGGACATTTGTTCCGGAGCAGTGAGTGTACGTGGAGTGCTTATAGCGCTCGATTCCTACTTGTCTTCACACTGAAAGCAGTCCAGATTTCCTTCAGCAGTGAATTCATTTGGCGGTGTGTACATACCCCAGAAAAGTGCCCAGCAGTTAGAGCCAACACTTAAGTCAACACGGACAGCTTGCAGGAGTTGGTTTTCTCCTTCCATCAAGGGTTCAAAGAACCAAACTGAGTAGTCAGGATCACAGAATAGCACTTTTAGTGGCCGAGCCATCGTAGTGATCCCGTTGTAAAACAAAAAGGATAGGAAATAGTGTAACTAGAGTTTTCCTGCCTGGCCCACAGTCAGGACAAATCTTTGTCACCCGCCAGTCCCACAGCCACTCAGACCCAACCAGTAAACACAGAGACTTATATTGCTTACAAACTATATGGCTGTGGCAGGCTTCTTGCTAACTGTTCTTATATCTTAAATTAATCCATTTCCATAAATCTATACCTTGCCACGTGGCTCATGGCTTCCCAGCGTCTTCACATGCCGCTCGTCATGGCAATGGCTGGCAGTGTCTCTCTGCCTCAGCTTCCGTTCTCTCAGTTCTCCTCTCTGTTAGTCCCGCCTATACTTCCTGCCTGGCCACTGGCCAATCAGTGTTTTATTTATTGACCAATCAGAGCAATTTGACATACAGACCATCCCACAGCAAAATAGTTGGGATCTAGGACTACATAAAAAGTTCTCAGACGTGACACAGCATAGACAACTGAAGAGAAGGGAAGGTGACCTGATGACGGTTTTTGTCACACTTGGAGACCTCACAGCACCTCCCATTGTGTGCCAACCAGCTGTTGACAGCTCTAACCACTAGATGACTCTCCAGAGAGCCTGCTTCATGGTAAAGTTAACGTTGAAAATTAAATGCTGTCTGATTTTATAGACTGGCCTTCAGATGGCAAAATTATGCGGTAGATTAATGGTCGGTAGGGATCAAGGAGGTGGAGGAAATAGTAGATGGCAACATGAATGTGTCTGGGTGTTATCCAGGTATGTGACAGTTTTCAGATACAGTACAGTTTTTGTAAGAAGTTACTGTTGGGGGAGAGCAGGTGAAGGGTCCAGGAGCTCTGTGTCACAACTGCACATGAATCTACAATGATCTCAGAAAGACACTGATTTTTAAGTGTCCTATAGTAAAATATGTACCATCAAATGCAACTCCGGGAAGGACCTGGAGCATGGGAGCAGAGGAGAGAGATGCATTCCCCAGTTTCCTGCTGCGGATTTTGGCGACAGCTCTCCCTCCAACATCTGTGGGCAGCTGGAAGCCTTACTTAAACGAGGCAGCGTGAAGAAAATTTGGCTCACACGGGCTCTTTTTCCTTCAGCATCTTGAGATGTTGTATCTACCTTAACGATATTTTACCACCAGGCTACACTCTTCCTCTAATCTGACTCTCCATTACCTAAGAATTTAGGATGCATGTTACAGAGGCACAGGTTTAAAGAGACTTCTGTGTTTCTCACATCCTGGCTTTTCTAAAACTCAATAGCTCATTTCACACAGTTTCCCCAGATTTCTTTTCCGACACTGTTAAAGCCAGGGCAGACCAGCTGCCAAGCTGTGCCATGCAGTCTCCAGTGGGCACCATTGGAACCCCACCTGGGCTTCTGTCTGTTGTCTCTTCTCTTGTGGACGAGTTGGGAAGAACTCTTGTTTTACAGACCGTGTAAACTTTCCTTTTTCTCTGTAGGTTTATGTCTTCCTTTTACATTTCCTCAACCCGCCCTTCTGCCTGTCACCTATTTCCTCTGTGGGTCTTGCCCAGAGACTCCTTCTGTCTCCACACTGGAAATGTACCCCTGCTCATTAATTTTTGTGTCTTGCCACGAGAAGAAGACAATGCAAAGACAGATTTTAACATCAGACCGCACGTCTCTCTTTTTAAAGCTCGGTAGAACTGGATGGTCTGTGACAAGGGCCCTGTCAATGAAGCCCCCAGGGGCTTTTGTTTCATTAGCTTTTGCAATGTGAGGAAACGTGGCAGGAATTACAGGAACTAGTATTTGCAAGTGCACAGCGAGAGGCTGTTTCTGAATAGGGATGAAATTCTGAACTCAGAGTTGAGGTGAGACCTCTGTGGAGTCTCCCTCGGCTGCACTCCCTGGTACACTCCCTCAAGTACTCCCTGGCACACTCCCTGAGACTCCCTGGGGCTCAGCTTCCGCCCCCTCCCTTCCCCGCGTCCATTAGTTTGGGTGTGCACTGGGCCAGTCTGGGGCAATTCTAACCCCTCACTTTCCTAGTGAGTTAGCTACTTCTCCTGAGAAGGCAATATAAAGGCCTAGACTTGACTTGACAGACTTCATCTTAGAGAAGAGCCACCATCTTAGACCACCTGGTGACCGGAGGCTGTACTCAGTTCCAGGAAGGACCTCAGGAATGTGCCATGACAACTCAAACAGATGCCCTAGAAGCAGCCAATTAAAAAACCGGGCAGTAAAGTTTAACAAGATCCGGATGCTCCTGCAGACATCCTGTTGGTTGTTTATGAGCCTTGCAGATATCCAGATATCCTGTCAGCAGGTTATGGTTCTGCGCCAAAAGTCTAACCCAATAGTTTCAAATGTGGTTTTGTGCCAAAAGTCTAGACCTATAGTTCAAAAAAATCACTTTGCCCCATATCACTTTTACCCAATCCCCAAAATCACCAAGGCATGTAATTGCTGGCTTGTGCGTTTTGTTTGTTGTTGTTGTTGTTGTTGTTTTTTCCTTTAAAAACCCTCCTACCCTGAGCCAGGGCCACTGCTGCATTTCCCTCCATCCACTGGGCAGTGTCCAGGTTCGAACCTAACAATAAAAAGACCCTTGTGCACTTGCATCAGAAACCAGGCTTCTTGGTGGTCTCCGGGGGTTTCAAGACACAGGAACAACACTCTCAGGCTGTGAGAGCCCTGAAGAGGCACCCAAGAGATCTGAGCTTGCTCCCACAATTCAGGTCCTCTGGAAGATTAGTGTCTCTCTGCCCCACAAAGAGCTTGTTTTAAAAACTAAGCTTCTGTGTAGTCGGAAGGTTTCTCTAGTCCCTCCTGACCCACAGTCCCACAGCCACTTATAAAATAATTACTCATAGGCTTATATTAATTACTAATTGCATGGCACATGGCAGGCCTCTTGCTAGCTAGCTCTTATAACTTAAATTAACCCTTTTCTATTAATCCATGTTTTGCCATGTGTTCCATTGCTTACTGGTCTGCTGGCATGTTGTTCCTTGGGCAGCAAGCTGGTGTCTCCCTAGACTCTGCCTTTCTCTTTCCTGTCTCTCTCCTTTCCCTCCTGCCTCTAAGCTGCCTTGCCATAGGCCAAAGCAGTTTATTTATTAACCAATCAGAGCAACACATATTCACAGCATACAGAAAGACATCCCACAGCACTTCTGGAATCCTGGTGATGCTAGGTCTCCTATACAAGTGCTAGGCAGAAGGTCAAAATTCTAGTCTGCCTTCAAGCCTTCCTCTCTCTCTCTATCTGCCTCTCTCTGTGTTACTGTGTGGTCACATTCATCATCCCCAACACATTCTTTCTCCTTTTTTTCCTTCCCACTCTCCTTCTCATTAAGGGTGTATGTTTTCATGTAAGTTCATACCATTATTGCACCAGTGACCACCTCTAGCCAGGCAGGTTGGTATAGTAGCTCACAGGTTCACAGCTTCATAAGACTGTCGGTGGCTTTTCTCCTCCAGCAGCCTACATATAAAACAGAACATGTAGTGTTTGTCTCTCTAGGTCTGGATTATCTCTTTTATATTTTTCCCATTCTATTCATTTTCCTGCAAAGTTCATTACTTCAATTTTCTTTAAGGCCAGACAGAATTTCACTGTGCAAATGTATCGCATTTCCATTACCCCATTCATTACTTGATTGATCCTATTTCCTGGCTTTTGTGAGTAGAGCAGCAATGAACATGAATGTTCTCTGTAGAGAGATATAAAGTGTCTCTGTAGGAGGACATAAAGTCCACGGGGATATATGCCCAGGAGTAGTGTGGCTGGGCTGTATTGCATACCCACTTTTCTCTTTTTAAGGAAACTTCACACTAATTATTGTAGTGACTGTACCAGTTTGCACTCCCACAACAGTGTCCAAGGAGTCCCCTTTTCCCCTTATCTTCACCGGAACTTGTGGTTACTTGTTTTCTTGACAAAGGCCATTCTTACTATAGTTTGAACTGTCCATCAGCCCAACATTTCATCTCTGCTTCCTGCCCAACCTACTCCATTGATCCTGTTACTGTCTCTCACAGCCACACCATTAGTTTCTGTAAAAGCAGTGTTCTTCCATGATTTCCTCAGTGACCCCCTGGAGCTGAGGGCATCTTACTCACCTATGTCTGGCTGTGGTAAGACAGATTTTCTCTCTCTCTCTCTCTCTCTCTCTCTCTCTCTCTCTCTCTCTCTCTCTCCTTCCCTCTCTTTCTTTCTTTCCTTCTTTTTTTACCATTTTTTAAAAATTATTTCTTTGTTATTTGCCTTGATGTATCAACGTGATGATTTTCAGTAAAGCTTAACATTTGTGTGGAGGGAGAAGTTGCTCCAAGTTCCTCCCAAGTCAGCCAGTGCCCAGCAGGAATCCTTCATTTCTTCATGGAATTGTGGAGATCCATGGTGTTCAGGAGTGGGATACTAGGGAGCTCAAGGGCTGGGAATCTAGTGACTGTAGCCTAAATCCAGCAGGATCCTAACTCACGGTGTGACCTTGGGCCAACTAGGTTACTTTCTGAGCTTATTTTGCTATGTATTTGTTTTGTAAAGTGGATAAGCTGCTGGTTCCTGGGTTTTTAGGGTATAGTCACTTCTGGGGTATAGGATGGAGGCAGATTCTAGAGACTCAGAATCTGACGGAGGGAGAAGAGGGAAAGTTTATTGCTGACAGCATGGGAAGGCTGTGGTTGGCCTCTTCACTGGGAGAAGGGATGTGTGGCGCCTGCCAAGAAGAGCAGCAGACCATGATCATTATCAGGAGGAAGGCAGAGAACAAGGTGACCTGGACTCCTAAGCAAGGTGAGCCCACCTCTCTGGTCACAATTAAAGATATAATAAATATTCAAATAAAATATTGATGAACAACATGATCTGTGATTGCACAATGATGCATAGCAAATATTGACACATGAAATCACCAACATGGTGCATGGTCCAGAGTGAACCAGCTTTCCTCTTCAGCTTTCATTGCAACAACACTTGAGGCATGCTGAGAAACCCAGCAAATGTCTCTCAAGATCAGCACAACTGAGCCGAGACATCACGAACACTCTCAGTGTCTTGGGGATGGTTTGTACAAGGTGTGTACCTAAGATACAATGACAGAAAATTGCTTCCTATAACCTGTCCCGGCACTGTCCTGCATTATCTTTCAATACATTTTAAACTTATTATAAATAAGAGGTTTATTTTAAAGACATTCTACCTACAGCACTCTTTCTGAACTTATTAGGGAGCCTGAACTTGGCCATTTCTATTTCCCAGACTTACACAGAGATTTGAGTGTTGGGTTGAGAATATAAAGTCAGATTTCCACCCAGATACTAACCTAACCACAACAGGAAGAAAATTGGGGAAAATTCTTTTAATATTGGGGTATTTTAATGTTTTAGCATTTTAATTCCCATATTCTCACCTCTTTGTTCTTCCAGTAAATTCAACCCGAGGAGCTCTAAGAAAAACAAACATTTATAAGAAAGCGTGAGCCCACAGATGAGTGAAAACAGCACACGGCTGGCAGAGTATGAGGAAAGCTCGACTCTTCAGGGTCTGCCTGAAACTGCAGACGTGTACTGAAAGAAATTGTGTTTCCTTCTGAAGGAGCCTACTCACACAATATGTGATTTCCCGACGGATGATGCCCAGACACCTCCACATTGTTCATGGAGGAGTCTACTTCCATGTTGTGCAATCAACCTATAGATGAAGCATGTTTGAAGAAGAGAGCGTGCGGAGATCTAAAGGTGGGAGATTTTAAGTTGTTCTAAAGGTGACAGGAAATAGTAAATGAGGAGAGAGAGAGATTAAAGACTTCTAATTTTAATGTGACAGAGGGAAGATGTTTCTATACCTTTCTCTGCTAAGTAATCACTCAAAGTAATAAAAAGAATAAGAAATACTGTGCTAGAGAGATGGCTCAGCGGTTAAGAGCACTGGCAGCTCTTCCAGAGGTCCTGAGTTCAATTCCCAGCACCCACATGGTGGCTCACAACCATCTGTAATGAGATCTGGTGCCATCTTCTGGCCTGCAGGGATACACGCAAGCATAATACTGTATACACAATAAATAAATCTATAAATCTATAAATAAATAAATAAATAAGAAATACACACTCCCACTTTGACACCTATTGGTAGGAAACGCCTTCGATGCTAAGTCACAGTGTGAAGATGGTAACGCAATGATTAATGACAAAATGGACCAGAGAGGCCCACAGGGAAGTGAGCAGGGCCTGAGGTTGAAAGCTGGTAAAAAAAAAAATGCAGTTACAATCCCAGCTCCACTCTCCTTCCATGACCAGAACTTTACAAGTTCTGAGCTCAGGAGAACCAGGTCCAGTGGAGGACATCAGGAAGAAGAAAGGATTGCTGCAAACTGGCATGCTGAGGGTTAACAGGATTGCTGCAAACTGGCATGCTGGGGGTTAACAGGATTGCTGCAAACTGGCATGCTGGGGGTTAACAGCCACCCTCCCTCCTCCCCACCACCTCTTCTTGCTATAGAACACCAGCAATGACCTAGCTGAAGAATCTTCAGGCCAAAGAACAGAGGACTTTTTTCTAGAAACATAGAATCACTCCAGAAGAAAGACCCACAAATATTTGGAGAGTCCCCATCAAAGTCCTGAGTTCTGCTTTTCAGCAAAACCCGCTCTTTGATGAGCCATGGGCAAGCATGCAGCTCACCCGGAACTATCCTGAATTCAAGATCTTCCCACAAGAAAGCGAAGAGGGAGGGAAAACAGCCTAGAAGAAAGGAACTCAGAAGAACCAAAGACAATTAACAATGAGCTAGGGCTGTAGTAGTCTTGAGAGTGCTTAGCTAACGTGCGGGAGGCCTCTTTCACACTCCTACACGGACCTGGTGCAAAGCTATGTGAGCACTTGGGAGGCAGAAGCAGGGGGTAAGAAGTTAAAGTCATCCTAGGTCATGCAGTGAGTTTGAGGCTAGCCTGAGCTACGTTAGTCCCTGTCTCAAACAGCAACACTAACAAAAATTTGGAGAGGGGCTTGCTTGCTGCCAGCCTACCTCCTGGTTATGAAACCCTGTCTCAGGGTAATAAGGTGGAGATCGACAGAGCTCTGACCTTCGTGTGTGTGTTGGGGGGCAGGGAGCAGGGGGTGCGCACACCCACACCCCACATACACACACACGCCCTACCCCCCCACAAACCATATACAGACACACCACACATCCCACCTACACACATACACACACACAACCCACAGACGCCCCATACACACTTCCATCCTTCCCTCCCCCATCGCTTCTTCCAGTTAGATCACAGGCCCTGGAACTGCCTTCCTTCCCCCCAAATCGGGCCACGCCCTGTGCCGCTTTTCCTCTGACAGAAAGTTCTAGAGAAAACACTCCTGTGCTGTGGCCTTGCAGCCCCTCCCCTTGCAGGAGCTGCCTAGGGTCGCTGCATCTGTGGCCCTGAGCAATTAGGTCAGGCCAGGCTAGGTCACGTGGTATGAAGCTTGCTCACCCCCTTGAAAACCTGTAAGATCGGAAACCCCTTTCGAGCTCTGGGTTTGAAGAGAAGGCTCCGTTTATGGCCCTCTCTCCTGGTACACTGAGAACTGGAGGTTATGTCCCCCGCTTCAGGTCCCCACCACACTGTACATGGTGTTTATCTCCCCCATCAGGGCCCTGTCTCCTAACAGAGGGTGACCCTGTGTCAGCTGTTCAAGCCACCTCCCTCCCTCCTCACCTCCCTCCCTCCTGACCTCCCTCCCCTTTATACTGCCATGTCCTGCAATATTGATTTTTTTTCATATTGTATATCATGGGTATACAAATGATACCAATCTGGATATCAATTCTGCCCCGTTGTTATTGTATAAAACAGCCTTCCTATCTCTGGACTTTCCATTTATTCTCTGTATGGTCTTTCCATAACAGAACATAAAACTCTTCCTCTCTGGTGTTTCCCATTACTCCTTTGAATGTAAACTTAAAAAAAAAAAAAAAAAATTCTTGTATTTGGAGTCAACTTTAAAATAAAATAAAAAAAAATCAAGGAAATCTAGAAAGTTGGGCGAGAGTTAGATGTACAACAGGAGGGGCAAACATAGGAGGAGCACGGGTCCAGTGTGGATCTCTGCACAGGCCCACAGCCTAGCTGACCTCTGTTCCCAGGCTGTCTGCAGAAACTGGTTCCCACTGGCTCCTGCTGCACTCAGATGACTGCAATTTCTAGGGTCCTTCTGCTCCTGGGGTCTCAACCCCTAGAGGTCCTAGGAGGTGAGGTTATCAGTCAGGCAGCAATTGCCACAAAGCATACAAAACCTTCGAAAATCACAAACACCGTCATGAACATTCTCTGTGCTGAGTTCCAGGTGGAAGAGCCATCCATACGTCTGTACTATCCAGTTCGGACAATAGAGCAAATTGACAGCCAATTCCAGAAACAGCTATGACCTGAGCAGCTCTGAAGCAGACTGGCAAGACTCTATACAATGTATCAAAGTGGAAAACCACTTCTTGCTACGCGTTCCCTCGCCTCTCCCTGATTTCCCTTGTGCTGCAAGGATGGTGATTGTGCTATGCTCTTCTTTGGATCCCATTAGGCTCATACTTCCGGTTCCTCCTCTAGCCCATGCTTCTGTGTCCTTATAGATTAGAGACGCCAGAAAATATGCCATTGTTCACCTTTTGATGCATAACAAATCACTCCCGCAATTAGTGGCTTAAGATAACAACTGTTTTTTTTTAGCTTGTGTCTCAGCTTCAGCAAGCTCTCCTGGGGGCTGGTCACTCAGCGACTGCCTCTTTCCAAAGGTAGAAGACAAGACGCTACAGGAGACTCTCGAAGCTCAGGCTTAAATTTGTTCCTTGGCACTTTGACCAGCTACTACTGATCAATGCACACTGAAAGGCTGCTCCAGACTCACGGGGCCCCTACCTGCTAAGGGGGAAATATAAAAGTTTATTATGGTCGTTTTTTACAATGCACTGGATTTCAATGGAGAAAAACAAGGAAGGGAGGAGGAAGAAGGAAACCTTTGCTATTATTTATGCTATCCTGTTTTGTTAGAATTTGAAAACTCTTGTGTAGAGCGTATTACTTCAACCATAGTATTAAAGCAGAATTCAAGTCTGTCTTGTACTACTTTAGTTAAACATAACAATAACCTAATCCATTTACATTTTAAAGAGCCTGTGGTTTTGAGTCAAAACACCCAGTCTGGGGTGAGATGTTGGAGTCCCTAATTATAAGGCCAAATGGTGGCAGATTTTACATGGGAACCTCCAGCATGGAGCGTGGCCCAGTGTCTGCTGTGAATGCTGACTCTGAATCCCAGCGAGAAGGGATGGGGGTGTGGAGGAAAGGACAACAGTCTCAAAGCCGGTTCTAGCAGCTCAGTGTTTACACAGTGTTTGGCGTGGCAACCTGGACGTTAGCCAGCCAGAGAAGAGACTTAATTCCCACAGCCCTGCAGTGTGGACTGGTCCATGAAATAACAGTATGCCCCTTACTTCAAAAGCAGCTGGAATGATGATGACCTTGGGCAGAACCAGCACGCTTCTTACACTCTAGTCCCACAAGTGGACACACTAATTGAGAAACTGTGCATTTTTTGCAAACACCAGGCTTGCTCTCATCCATGTCAGGAAGCACCCAAAGGGGCTGTTTGTTTTGTTCACTCAGCTCTTGGAACACAAATCAGCAAGAGGCAGAGAGTGGCCTCTTGACTAGCTTGGTATACCCCACACTCACTCTTATCTGGTACACTCACCAGTCCTTCCCGGCTCCCCAGATTGAACACTGATAACTCGAAACAATAAACCATGCCACAAACATTCTTGCAAAATCATCCTTGGCTGATTTTCCATCCGGAATGTGCTTTCCTAAGTCCTGCTTGTTAAACATTTGTAAGAATAGTCTGGCTGTTCATTTAACGGTCATTAGAAGCCGTCCTGGACCTTCCCAGGAAGGTCAAAGAGTAGCCTGCTGTTGGCTGCCTAATTGAACTGAACAAAGGAAATTGCTTTCATCATTTTTACTTTGCTCCTCTTAATTGAACTGAATGTCAACTTTCCACTCGATGTTCTCCAGCAAACACTCACGCTGTTAATGCAACCAGATCCAATCAACCTGCAGCTGTCTACACTGTACCCTGGGACTGCATACACTTTGGATACATATTTATTCTGTGGATTTCATTTCCATGTTAATTAGAATGCAAGTTCCTGGAATTTCCTTTCTGAGTATAATAATCTTACAGTCAGTCTGATGGAAATGGCTATGTGCTGTTTACTTTGTGAAAGATGATGTTCCTGGCTCTGGTGATCACTGGATATGGATTTGCTAGATGAAAATTGCACTCCCATTTTTTTTCTAATAGAATAATAAAGATATGTTCATTTATCAAGGGTTTTCAAACTCTATTATCTTGCTTCAATGCTTTGAGGAAGGCGCAAAGCATAACAAAAGTTATTGGGCATCCAACATCATGACGTGCATTTGACTCCTTCCTCCTACACCTTCTGCTCACTACCCATGTAGTCTTCTTAAAAATAGCTATTTTTATTACAGAATTTTTACATGCAAAATACCAAGGTGTGTGGAGACAGCTTAGTGGTAGAACACTTATGTAGCATACTTAAGACTCTGTGTTCAGCCAGTGCTAGTGGCACACACTTTTAATCTCAGTACCTGGGAGGCAGAGGCAGGCGAATCTCTGAGTTCAAGGTCAGCCTGGTCTACAGAGTGAGTGTCAGGACAGCCAGGGCCACACAGAGAAACCTTGTCTCAAAAAAGCAAAACAAACAAACAACAAAAGACCCCGTGTCCAATCCCCAGTACTGCGAACAACAAACAGTGCATAAAATCTGAAAATCATCATTACTGCTAACATTCTGATGGGTCTCCCACACACATATTCAAAGAATAGATGCTTAAAAAAAGATTTTAACTTTATCTATGTGCATGTGGGTGTGTCTGTATGTATGTGTGTATAAGTGCACATGAGTGTGATACCCACAGAGGCCAGAAGGGGGCATCAGATCCCCCTGGAGCTGGAGTCACAGGCAGCTATGAGCCACCTGGTAGAGGTGCTGGAAACTGAACTTAAGTTCTCCAGAAAAGCAGTGATTGCTCTTAACAACTAAACCATCTCTCCAGCCCCAAGAATAGATTTTTATGAGATATATTTACTCTGGGAAGATAAATTTGGTATCAATCCCCAGATGCTTTTAAAAACACACTTCTGATCAAACAAGAAATTATTAAATAATACAATAAGGCAAATTATTTAACTAAGATCCCATATCTAGTAAGAACTTATTACACGCCATTTACTATCCTCTCTTTGGGATGAAGGAGAAGGGCACACAAATAAATTGGTTGCATCCTTTGTCAAGGTTTATAGAGGATTTACAAAAGGCAAACCATTATTATATTAAGGAATAAACTCTATTACCAGTAACATAACATTCTACTGAGCTCCATATATGAGATACTGTACCTTTTATCCCTCAGAATGCTCTTTGGGGTAGGAGTACTCCTCTGGCCAGTTTACAGAAGAGACACTGGGTTAGTTGGTGTTAGCAGCAGGATTTGGGTCCAGCAGCCTGCTATCAGCCACATTCTCCATAGCTTTTCTCTCCATGGAGAGCACTTTGACTCTGCCATGCCCTCCACACACTCAGCCACATCTTTGTTCTCAGGTAATAAAGAGTACCCACTCTCTAGAGATCAGAGCATAATTTCCTTAAAGAAGAAACTTGACGAAATCTGAAAGCAGCAGATGTTTTTAAAATTATGTTTGTGGTCTTATGTTTGGCTACACATAACAGAAAACCCAATTATAGCAGCTTTAAAATCCAGAAATTTAGGGACTGGAGAAATGGATCAGAGGCTAAGAGTACTTACCGCTCTTCCAAGTGACCCTAGTTTGGTTCCTAGCACCCATGTCAAGCACCTGTAACTTTAGCTCCAAGGGTTCCTTATCCTCTTCTAGCATCCACAGGTACCACTCAAATGTGGAAAACACCACACACACACACACACACACACACACACACAACACACACAAAGAATAATCTAAAACATATACACAATGGTCCGATTTTTAAATTGGACATACCAAGAAGACAAGATATTCAGAGATGGTCTAATGACTCCGTGTATCAGGGTTGGATGCCTGAGACCCACATGATGGAAAGAGAGAACTGGAATGCTGTCTTTTGACCTTTACATATTCTCTCTCTCTCTCTCTCTCTCTCTCTCTCTCTCTCTCTCTCTCTCTCTCTCTCACACACACACACACACACACACACACACACACACACATATACACACACACACACACACACTAAGTCAATACTATGATTTTTAAATTTTAAAAATTTTATTGCGTATGTAGGTGTCTTGCCTGCATGTATGATTGTGTACTCTGTGTGTGTGTGTGTGTGTGTGTGTGTGTGTGTGTGTGTGTGTTACCTGTAGAGACCAGAAGAGTGCATCAGATTCAGATTCCCTGGAACTGGAGTTCCAGATGGTTGTGAGAGACTATGTGGGTGCTGCCTGGGAATCAAACCCAGGTCCTCTGCTATAGCAAACAGCAAGTGCTCTTAACTGCTGAGCTATCTCTCCAGATCTCTCTCTCTCTCTCTCTCTCTCTCTCTCTCTCTCTCTCTCTCTCTCTCTCTCAAGAGCTGACTATATAGCTTAAGTTTTCAGAATTAATTTCCATGCAAGTTACCCTATTTCTTTTTCCTTTATTTATTTATTTATTTATTTATTTTTATTTATTTATTTATTTATTTATTTATTTTTTTGAGACAGGGCTTCTCTACATAGCTTTTAGAGCCTATCCTGGAACTCACTCTGTAGACCAGGCTGGCTTTGAACTCACAGAGATCCACCTGTCTCTGCCTCCTGAGTGCTGGAATCAAAGGCATGCACCACCACCACCCAGCACAAATTACCCTATTTCTAAAGGAGAAAATAAGAAAAAAAAATATGCTAAATCAAATGTACAAACAGGATTTCTTTTTTAACTAAAGTAATTGCATGCTTAGAATTTAAACCAATGAAATGTTTGTTTTTGCTTTCCTCCTGGAGAGGACATCACTGTCTCTAAGGTTGTTGGGGCGGGGGAGCACCAGAGGACAAGCAGAGTGAGTTTTGGTCAGTTTATCACTGTTGGTGTCCTGGGCAGGGAAGAGTGAGAGGTTCTGCTGAGGAGGTGTCTGGGGATGGCCATGTCTCTAGTGATGTAATATTTGAGCAGAGACCTGAAGAGAAGAGAGATCAGAGGAGTCAGGGGACCATGCCATTAGCTGGGATGAGGATGCTCCAGCAAGGGTAAGGGTCAGAACTGTGCAGCTGCAATATGGTTGGTGTGTTCCAGGAACTTCCAGGATACCACTTGACCTGAGCAGGAGGACTGGAGGAAGTAAGTACATTCTGGTTAGAATTAATAAGTCAGGGGCTGCTGTGGAAAAGTCTTTCTGTACACTGTAAATATGTATTACTCTCATTGGTTAATAAAAAGCTGACAGGCTGGTAGCCCGGCCAGAAGTATAGGTGGGACAGCCAGACACAGAGGGTTCTGGGAAGAAGAATGGCAGAGTCTGAGGAGACACCAGCCAGCCACTGAGGAAGCAGGATGTATAGAAAATGAGGTATTTATGTTCAAGCTATCTGTGTATTATTTCTCCTGCAGTTGTACATAAAATGTTTTTACATTTAAAAAAAAGGACAAATACTATAGAATTGTATTACTATAGAATATACAAATTTATAGAGACAGAAAGATTAGACGTTATCTCAAGATGGAGAAGAAAGGAATACAGAGCAATGATTTCCTAAGTATAGAATCTCGGTTTTGTGTGATGGAAAAGTCCCACAAATGGACAGTAGTATCAGGACATAATATCATGAATGTAATAAATCAATACAATTAATGTAATTAATTAATATCATAAATAATCAATCAATCAATTAATTAATTTTAAAAAAGAAAATGAGGTAACAAGCCATGAGCCACGTGGCAAAGCATAGATGAGAAATATGGGTTAATTTAAATGTAAGAGGTTGCTAGTAACAAGCCTGAGCTATCAGCTGAGCATTTATAAATATTTAGCCTCTGTGTTGGTTATTTGGAAACTGTTGTGTGGGAGAGAAATATCCTCCTACAAGGGACTAGGGCAGGAAAACATGGATTTGGGGGTCCTGTGCTCCTGTTTCTATCATGTTTCTTCATGCCAATGTTTACAGGCTCCGGCCTGGAGCCACGGCACTGCCTGTCAGGTTGGAAACCCTTGTTTGCTCCTAACATTTCCCACTTACTAGAAACTGTGAAACGGCTTTGCTAGTATGGGGAACAAAGGGCTGTTGTGTTTGTTGCGTTTAAATGTGCTGACGTTTATGAAAGTATACCGTAGTCCACAGACAGCCGGATGAGATCTGTTGCTGTTGCTATAGCAGGAGAAGGAAGCTTCCCTCTGTCCCCATAGATTCTCAGGTTGGCCTAAGAAGTGAACTGATATCAGACAACGGGTAGGGCACACCACTTCATCCTTTGTGTGCAGGTGGGTGTCTGCAGAAAGAGAGTGAAGACCCAAAGTGTGAGGGCCAAAAGCTTTTTACATGAGGAATAAACTATGGGGGTGTGGCAGGGCCCTGGGGCTTGGGCTGCAAATCATGGGGTGAGCAGGAAAAACATGGGGATCCAAGGGACATTGGATCATAGGGGTTACTTTAGGGAGCTCCGTGCACCTGTCTACTTTGCTGTGGTGGCTCCTGGCTTTGTTTTCTAGGCTCTGATGAGGGAGGGCATTTTTTTTTTCCTCAAGGAAAACTTCATGGCCTGATTCTAGGACCGTGGTTCTCAACCTTCCTAATGCTGTAAGCTCCTCATGTTGTGGTGACCCCCCAACCATAAAATTATTCTTGTTGCTACTTCATAACTGTAATTTTGCTACTGTTTTGATTGTAATGTAAACATCTGATACCCAGGATCTCTGATAGTTGACCCTAGAGAGGTCATGACCCACGGGTTGAGAACCACTGTTCTAGGCAAAAGACGAGGGTGATCAGCCCTTCCTTACGTCTGTTACTACCCCAGTGGCTTCAGCTGAAATACTCACTGTGTCCATATTTTGTCATAGGCTTCTCTGAGCCCGTTCACTCCTGGGGGAGGCTGGTGTTGAATCGCTCAAGAGCTGAGGCTGGGGCAGAGGCTCTCGGTCGCTCCCTGTGGGTGTTGAGATTTCCATGCTGCCTTTCCTGATAGAGGACTTGGTGAAGGCAGCAGACAGGAGTGTGCCGTCAGTGTGACAGGTGGTACAGCACCACCCACGGGGAGAACAGCAACCGAGCTAAACAGTGTAAGATCACCTTCATTTGCAAATCCGATGAGTGAAATTACAGGGTTCACCCCTGAGAGACAGAGAAGCCAGGCTCTGGATCACCATTTCCGTACTCACCGTTAGTGGCTGGAGAACAGTCCCATACAATGACAATGTTAAACATTTGGGTGCCACAAGCAAACTCATGTCAAGGGAGCTGAAACTAAACATCGGCCTCGAGCCAAGTGGAGACAGCTCAGTGCTCGCCAAAGCTCAATGCTCACCATAACTCTGCCCTGACATCATCTGTTGAAACTACCAAGAAAGGTCTTTGGGGGAAATCGAAGGAAAACATGAGCTGTCCTTCCGGTCTTTTCATCTTTTATAGGTCAGAAGAATGTCCTCTCTCTCTGTGAGTCAAGTCAGAAAGAAGAAACACGTAAGTCAGAAACTGGCCCAGGAGAAATGTCACCTGCCCCTAATACTTCCACAGATGTTGATTTCTGAGTCATGGACAGTCCAGGCATGTTAGTTATAAGCCTATCTTTCTTTCTTTCTTTCTTTCTTTCTTTCTTTCTTTCTTTCTTTCTTTCTTTCTTTCTTTCTTTCTTTCTTTCTTTCACCTGGAGACTTGGGGCAGGTTAACTAAGATTCCCAAGTTTCTGGTTGCTCCCTTAGTGTGGGTGACAGAACGGCCGGCAGGCTGTGCCGAGTGTTCACTGAGATCGCAGCAAGCACAGCAGCGTGTGGACAAGTGCTGGGCTTGTATTGCTCTTGGGAGGAAGCGATACAAATGAGTCTTATTTTAAAAAGCATATGAATCGGGCAAGAGTAGGCCTTGAGAATCATTCTGAGGGGTCTGGGGAGACGGCTCAGAGGCTCAGAGCACTGACTGCTCTTGTAGAGGACCTGAGTACAGCGGTCAGGTCTGGCAACTCACAACCACCTGGAACTTCAGCTCCAGGGCATTCATGGGCACCTGGACACATGTGCACATACACATAAATAAATACATTTTAAAAATACCGTCATTGGATCTCAATGACTTACCCTGCATGAATCTGCTAGAGGATTTGGTGTACATGAACTCTGTTTTCTTAGTGGGCGCGTTCCCTGGAAGCATTAGGAATAGAGAACAACGTGAATGGTTCTAGATCTTGGATTCAAAACTACGGATGCCAAAATATGTGACCCCTCCCCCCCCAAATTAAAAGGAAACCTGTATTTCTTTTTTTTTTTTTTCTTTCTTCAAGACAGGGTTTCTCTGCGTAGCTTTGCGCCTTTCCTGGAGCTCACTTGGTAGCCCAGGCTGGCCTCGAACTCACAGAGATCTGCCTGGCTCTGCCTCCCGAGTGCTGGGATTAAAGGCGTGCACCACCATCGCCCGGCTTCCACCCTGAACGCACCCGATCTCGTCTGATCTCAGAAGCTAATAGGGTCAGGCCTGGTTAGTACTTGGATGGGAAACCTGTATTTCTATATGCAGAAAAAAAAGGGAACTTCAAAATAATGAAATAAAGGTATTTTCAGGTGAAAGAAAACCAAAACCATATTGCTAGTGAACCCCCTATGAAACACAGAAAGAGGGTGGTGGTGGCACTTGCCTTTAATCCCAGCACTCAGGAGACAGAGGTAGGCGGGTCTCTGTGAGTTCGAGGCCAGCTTGGTCTACAGAGCGAGATCCAGGAAAGGCACAAAGCTACACAGAAACCTTGTCTCAAAAAAAAAAAAAAAAAAGGAAAATGAAACACAGAAAAATAACAGGGCTGGGCAGTGGTGGCGCATGCCTTTAATTCCAGCACTTGGGAGGCAGAGCCAGGCGGATCTCTGTGAGTTCGAGGCCAGCCTGGGCTACCAAGTGAGTTCTAGGAAAAGGCGCAAAGCTACACAGAGAAACCCTGTCTCAAAAAACCAAAATAAATAAATAAATAAATAAAAAATAACAGAAGAACAAAACAAAACCCTCAGGTCATCAGAGCTGAAGAGTGATAAAAAGGCAAATATCTTGGGAAATATTTATTCTCGAACTCTATTTTTAAATGTTTGGTGATTGAACTAGACATAGTGACACATGCCTCAGGAGACTTTAGGAACACTGTAAGTTCCAAGGTAGCCTAGGCCACACCATAGCAAGACCCTGTCTCAAGACAGAAAGAAGTTGTGTAACTGAAAGTAAAGATTATTATATGACAGGTTTTTTTGAACGTACATAGGTGTAATACGTAAGATAGACAGTAATATAAAGGAGATGGTAAAAGGAGCTATAGGATGATAAGATTGCTATATCTCACATTGACCAACATTGAATTAAATACTCTGGCATATTAATAGTTTGTATGTATGCTCTCAAGGAAGCACTTGAGTACAGAGTAATGAAGGGTGAAAAAAACAAAAAACATAATATATCAATTTAAATGGGGTATAGTGGTGTGGCTTAACAATAAAGACTGTCTGGCACATAGGAGGCTGTGAATTCAGTTACCATCACTATCAAAAAAGAAAAAAATTAAAATGGAATGCTGCACAATGTTCAAATGCTCCAAGAGAATGTGGGGAGAGGGGGGTACTGAGACCAGAAAAGAAAACGAGAGAATAAAGAGGAAATAATGTTGAAATAGTAATATTCAACCAAACTCATTAAGCAAGAAGCTAAGGTTTTCTTTTGCTATAAAAGGCCAAATAATAAATCTAGGCTTTGAAGCCACACATGCTGCCACAGCCACTGAATTCCTCCATTGAAGAACTAAGAAACAGGTGTCCTGTGCTCCACAGAAGTTCATTCACAGAAACAGACCTGGGCCGGGCAAGGCCCACAACCATCACCAGGTGCTTAGTCTAAACCCAACTGAAAGGCAAAGGCTGTTGGGCCAGATGACCAACCACAAACTATGTGCTATCTAAAAGTTGACTTCAAAGGTAATGTTACATGTAAGTGAGGCAAAAATACAAAGAAAGTGTTTAGAAAAAGAAATGAGTGGGAACCAGCCATGGCGACACACCCCAGTACTGGGGAGATGGAAGCAGGAAGGTCAGGAGTCAAGGGCAGCCTGGGTTACATCACAGGAGCCTATCTTAAAAATGAAACAGCAATAACAAATAGCTGAACGGCTATATAAAAAACAAAGCAAACTTCAGAGGAAAAAATGGGTATTTAACAACAATGATAATATCAATTTACAAAGAAGACCTACTATTAAACATTTATTAACCCAATAACAGAGTTTCAAAATGTGTAAAACAAAAATTGACAGGACAGGACAAGTATGTAAAGAGTAAAATCATAGTTAGAGGCAAACTCTTCTTCCATACTGAGGAACAAATTTCAAATGTAGATAACCAAACAATACTGTCAACCAAATAGATTGACTTGACATTTACAAAAACTCTACTCATCAACAAATCTTGCTGAATTTAGAAGAATTCAACAATATAAACTAAGAATAATATACCATAACCAAGTATATTCATCCCAGAAATACAAAATCTTTCCCTGTTCAAAACTACAACCTCTCCAATACATATAGTACAAGATAACTAGACTCTAGATAATAAAATAAATTTTAACAGCTTTTAGAAAATTGAAATATTAAAAAGTATATTTTCTAGGTATGATGGAATAACAGTAGAAATAATTAACAA
The DNA here is from genome assembly GCF_004664715.2 of Peromyscus leucopus. NCBI lineage: Eukaryota > Metazoa > Chordata > Mammalia > Rodentia > Cricetidae > Peromyscus > Peromyscus leucopus. The sequence goes on from NC_051080.1 coordinate 6,708,889, forward strand.
AACAAGAAAATCCTCCAACCACTCAGAAATTAAACAAAAATTCCTTTCAGTAAACTATAGGTTGAAGAGAAAATTTTGAGGAAAGCTAGAAAAATGTTTTAAACTACAGAAAATTTAAAATGTCTCTTAAAACTATGAGGAACTAAACTGTAAAATCTACTTAAAAGGAAACATTGTAGAATACGGGTACCACAATCTAAACTGTAAAATCTATTTGAAAGGAAACATTGTAGAATACAGGTACCACAGGTCTAGGGGTGGAATCAAGACAGGAAGTTCTCCACTCACAAAGAAAAAAAGATTTCACCTCATAACCCAAACTTCTCACTAAGAAACAAACAGGTCAAAGTGGGCAAAAGGCAAACAATGGTTGTATTTGGATCTAAAGCCTACTCCTAAAAAGGGTTTTGTCAGGGGCCTGGCCTCCCCAGGACGCTATTTGGAGAGGTGCTGGGAACTTTAACCAACTCGAGCAAACAGACCACTGGAGGGGGCGGGAAGGGTTGGGGCACTCCTTCCTCTGCCTTTATTTTATTCTGGGTCTCCACAGATTGGATGTCTGTCCACCTTGCAGAGGACAGACCATCCTGCGGAGTCCACATATTCAAACCCTATCTCACCAGGGAACATCTTCACAGACAGAGCAAGAAGCAGTGTTTAACCTGGGCATCCTGTGGGCTTCTTAAGTGATACAGGCAATTTTTCATCCAGTCGGCCAAATAGGGTTCATGCCCGGAGTGAAAGCGGGTTCGGTGTTAAAGTCAGTCAGTAAATCCACCATCTTAACAGGCGGGGATGGCGAACGCTCCTTGTTGATGTGACTGGAGTTAGAATCACCATGGAAACATACTCCTGAGTGTGTCTATGAGGGTGTTTCCGGGAAGGTTTAATGCAGGAGGGAAACCCCACCCTGAACGTGGATGACAAGAACTGGTGGGCAGGGGGCTACCAAATAAAAAGCAAAGTGAGGCGAGCACCAGCATTCCATTCCTCTCTCTGCTTCCTGGCTGCACACAATGTGAGCAGCCGCTTCAGACTCCGGACACCGCGTCTATGCAGGCAAACGGAGCCAAAAGAACCCATTCTGTCACAGCATTGGAAACGAAAGGAGAGTAGTCTCAGACCGATCCTAGGTCTTAGCTTTTTCATCTGTGCTATGAAAGACAGGCTAGCAAGCGGTCCTTCCTGTCTGTCAGTCCACTGCCGGGTACTATAAGGAGATGCTTGAAATAATTGACTCTTCAAGAGGAAGCAAATTAAAATAGGGGTTCCGGTCTGTGGTTGATTGGTCTCATTGCTTCATACTTCTGGCGAGGCAGAAGGTCTTACTCCACCGTGGCAGAAATTCATGCTGGAACAAAGCCTCTAGCATCGGAAGCCAAGGAGGAAAGGGTCAGAATCTCATAATTCCCTACTGATCTTGGTAATCTAAGGGCCTCCCATGGGGTACGATCCTTTGATCCTTTAAATGCCATGTCACCTGAGGGACCAAACCTTTAATACATGTTGTCACCCCACCCCAGTCCAGCCCCTAAAACGTAGGGGGGGGCGGGGGGCGGGGAGCTCTGGGTTGGCCTGCAGCAGGCAGTCTGAGCGGCATCAGCTAGCTAACTCTTCAATCAGTTCTCAGCTTCAGTCAAAAAATCTTTCCTGATTGAAAAACAATGTCAGAAATTGGCCTTAATTACCTAAAAGCTTTTTAATATAAATCCCTTAGAAGATTATATATAACAGAATCATTTCATGTCATTAAGAGAATCCCAAAAAGAAAGAAAACTGACTTTTAAAATCCAGTCATAGCTCAAAATTCTTTTCCTATTTTTTTTTTTTTTTTTGATTCATTAACTTAAAATGGTGTTTAAAATTAAAACTTGGATCTTGGAGCTAACAGGAATTTTGAACATAATCATAGATAGCATATTAGAAGTGGTGGGTAAACCTCCAAATTAATATCAACTTATATCAGCACTGTGTGGAAAGTATAGAACTACGTAGGCAGACTTCAGCAAACGTGCTCATAACAAAGCCTGTTTTCAGATCTGGGGAAAGGGCTTAGAACTCGGGTTTTCATTGGGGGCATTATGCATTCCACAGTTTGCAAAGGTTTTATTTCAAGGGAGAGTGGGGGCTTTTCTAGAACACCTGCTGTAGTAGCCTTTGTGTCTCCTTGTTCACCCCAAAGTTTTCAATTTGTAAATAGGAAAATCTAGGATTCCCTTCTTTGTGGTTGATTTTTAATAAATCTTTATGTAGGGGCTTGGAGAGATGGCTCAGAGGTGAAAGGCACATACTGCTCTTGCAAAAACAAATAAAAAAGTCCCAGTCTGGTTGTCAGTAACTGCATCAGGCAGCTTACAACTGTTTGTAACTCAGCTCCAGGGGATCTGACACCCTCTTCTGGATTCCTCAGAATGTGTACATACCCCCTTATATATATGCATGCTTTCAAAAATAATCCAATAACTAAAAATTTTTATTCTTTGAAAGTAGTTCTCCACTTGTACCTAATACTAATATAATCATTGTGCTTAAATATAGAGCATATACCACGCACAGACACTGTTCTAGGTGTATGTACAGCTGAAGAAAAAATTCCTGTTCTTGCAAAATTCCATTGTAAAAGTGAGAGACAACAGCCAACAGATTGGGAAAAGATCTTCACCAACCCCACATCTGACAGAGGATTGATCTCCACAATATATAAAGAACTCAAGAAACTAGACATCAAAGCACTGAACAGTCCAATTAAAAAATGGGCTAAAGAGCTAAACAGAGAATTCACAAAGCAAGAACTACAAATGGCTGAAAGACATTTAAAGAAATGCTCAACATCCTTAATCATCAGAGAAATGCAAATCAAAACGACTCTGAGATACCACCTTACACCTGTCAGAATGGCTACGATCAAAAACACCAATGACAGTCAATGTTGGAGAGGATGTGGAGCAAAGGGAACACTCCTCCACTGTTGGTGGGAATGTAAACTTGTACAACCACTGTGGAAATCAGTATGGCGGTTTCTCAGAAAATTAGGAATCGAACTACCTCAAGACCCAGTCATTCCACTCTTGGGCATATACCCAAGGAATGCTGATTCATACCATAAAGATACATGCTCAGCTATGTTCATAGCAGCACTATTTGTAATAGCCAGAACCTGGAAACAACCTAGATGCCCATCAACGGAAGAATGGATGAAAAAAATGTGGTACATATACACAATGGAGTACTATTCAGCAGAGAAAAACAATGAAAGCATGAAATTTGCAGGCAAATGGATGGAACTAGAAAAAATCATCCTGAGTGAGGTAACCCAAACCCAGAAAGACAGTTATGGTATGTACTCACTCATTGGTGGATTCTAGATATAAAATAAAGAACAATCAGACCACAACCCATAGAACCATAGAGGCTATATATATAGCATGGAGGTCCCTAGGACGACTGTGGCATATAATAAATTTCAGTTTTACTCAATTATTGAAAAAAAATAGCCAAATGAATGGAAACACATGAACTATGAACCAAAGGCTGAGGGGCTCCCAGCTGGATCAGGCCCTCTGAATAGGTGAGACAGTTGATTGGCTTGATCAGTTTGGGAGGCATCTAGGCAGTGGGACCAAGTCCTGTGCTCATTGCATGAGTTGGCTGTTTGAAACCTGGAACTTATGCAGGGACACTTGGCTTAGTCTGGGAGGAAGGGACTGCACCTCCCTGGACTGAGTCTACCAAGTTGATCACAGTCCTCGGGGGAGGACTTGTCCTGGAGGAAGTGGGAATGGAGGGTGGGCTGGGGGTAAGGGGAGGGCGTGGGAGGGGGAGAATAGGGGAACCCATGGCTGATATGTAGAACTGAATGGTATTGTAAAATAAAAAATATATATCACAAAAAAAAAAAGTGAGAGACAAAAAAGCAATGTGTTGTTATATTAGATGGAAAAACAATTAACATCTTGTGGAGAGCAGTAACAACGCGAAGAAGGCTGAGAGGTGGAGGATTTGATGCAGTCAAAAAGAAAATGGTAAAGTCGATCATTTGAGGAACATTTAAGAGACGAGGGAGTGAGCCACATAGACATTTTCATAGAACATTCTAAACAAGCAGAACAGTATTCAAGGGCTCTGGGGGCAAAGGATGTCTGGAACGCTCAGGATAGTGTTTGGTGTACATGGCTGGAGCAAGCGGCCATGAGGTCAACAGTGAGAGTGGCCAAGGTGGCCTTTATAATGTTGTATGGACTCTGCTATTTCCTGCACAACTGACAGCCATCCGAGCGTTCACGGTCTCCCCTGGCTTTGCTGGTGGAATATATTATAGGAACAAGATACTGACACATATTAAGAAGATATTACGATAATCCTGGTGAGCGAGCATAATTGATGGTGGCAACTGCTGTGTAACCGTGCAGATAGTAGCTGTTAAATATAATGGAAGCATAAGAGCACAGGGTTGACCTGGGAGGGAAGCTGACTTAAAATTCATAATTTCCTCCAGAGGTGAGGTTGATTAGAACGAAAGAGCCCCGAGGCCATGATCATGATGGGAGGGAGAGCATTAAAAACAGCATAATGCGGGCTGGAGAGATGGCTCAGAGGTTAAGAGCACCGGCTGCTCTTCCAGAGGTCCTGAGTTCAAGTCCCAGCATCCACGTGGTGGCTCACAGCCATCTGTAATGAGATCTGGTGCCTTCTTCTGTATACATAATAAATAAATAAATCTTAAAAAAAAAAAAAAAAAAAAAACAGCTTAATGAAGGGAGAATCTGAACACGGCCCAGACTTGAAGAGAAAAGGGGGCTTCCCTGGGAAGCCCGGAGAGGGGCTTCATTGAGGTGAGAATAAGAGAACGAGAAGTAGGGAGAAAGAGACAGGGTGGGAAGGGAGAGAGAAAGAGGAGAAGAACACTGCCTCGCTCAGTATAGGGCAGAGGAGGCTCTTCAAAGCCATCTTCAGCTCAGCATCCCCGGGAAGAGTCCCCAAAGCAGCACCCAGGAGAAAGAAAAGATCTCATGTGTTATGGTCTTTTAGTGGTGGTGGGAAGTTTCACATCACGTGATCTAGTTCAGCATCGTGTATGTGACAGGGGACATCGAAGAGACCAGTGCTGCACAGGACCCTAAACCAGGAGCTGTTGGTGGCCACGGCACAGGCGCCCTGATAACTTTCCCAGAGAGAGCTCCAGGGAAGTGTGGCCTGATTCCCTCAGTCTGGGATGAGGCCTAAAGCTGCAGAACCATGTTCTAACAGTAACAAGCGGTCAGATTTGGATACAGGTCAAAAGCAGAGACAACAGGATATATCGATGGAGGGACAGAGTTATAGCCAATTGAGGTGAAGAATATGGGCAAGATTGCTTCAGTCCTGACATTTGAAATGTCTATTTGACAATTACTGATGATGTTGAGCAGTGTGCTTGGGAGTGTCCTCCAAATTCGTGTCCACCTGGACCTTCAGAATCTGACTTGATTTGTACGCAGGGATAACATAATACATGAAATTAACTTGAGGTCCTCCTGGACTAGGATGGGTTCTAAATCCAGGGATCAAGAATCCTTTTAAGCAGGTCTGTGTCAGTATGCAGAGACACACGGGAAGAAGGGCGTGCAGAGTCGGAGACTGGAAGGACACACACGGGCATCAAGTACCACAGGGGTGTCCGGCAGCCACAGAATCGGGAGGAAAGGCCTAAATCAACTTTCCCCTCAGAATTTCTCTGGGAGGATCCAACGCCAAAGCCCCTTATCACAGCCTTCTGGATCTCTGAATCTTGAGAGAATATGGAGTTATAAGTTACTCTGTGGACGAGGGAATTAGGAAAGTAAAAAGCACGTGGACGCAATATTAAGTTCTGTGTGATAGAAGAGGTCAGGCTAGGGAGCCTCATGAAGCAGGAGGGAAGGAAGTTAGGATGTGCTAGCAGGTAGAAGAAAGTCTTCTAGATAGTTGATGGTCAGCTAAACCATCCAGCAAGACGAGAAACCAGAACAGGCCATGTGGAAAATTGAACAGTGTTTCTTGAAGATGCTGGGAGGAAAAACGTGGTGGGGCAGGTGGAGGGGAGTTGGGGAGGAAAGGGATTTTAGACAGCAACTAGAAAACCAGTATCATCTTGTTTGAAAAGTCCAAGCCAGGCGGTGGTGACCCACACCTTTAATCCCAGCACTCAGGAGGCAGAAGCAGGAGGGTCTCTGTGGGTTCAAGGCCAGCCTGGTCTACAGAGTGAGTTCCAGGACAGCCAGAGCTGTTACACAAAGAAACCCTGTCTCAAAAACAAACAAGCAAACAAACAAACAAACAACAAAAACAGAAAAAGAAGCAGCTCAAATAAGTCTCTGAAGTTCCTAGGTCAAGAAAAAGGTTTCCTAGAGTGAGGAAAAACAATGAGATATTTTAGTGAAAAGGAAAGAGGTGATAATGGACGATGTTCTGTGTAGACAGGGAGAGAATCTGAGTCCTTGCTCTCTAACTGGGGAGGGAGGAATCCGGGAGCAGGGCGATGGCGAGCCCAAATTGAAATGTGCTACAAGTATAAAACACATTCGATTCCCCAGACTCTCGATGAGAAATATAATGCTAAACATCTGAATAGTTTTTGTTGTGTGTGTAGGTAAGCCAATAATCACCTCTGAGATCTTCAGTGAAGTCTTCAGCTGGGTCGAGAAACCAAATAAATACAAATACTTGCTAATAAGAGAAAAAAATATTCCATCCCCAGTACCACAGGGGAGAGAGGGAAAGATTTTTTAAATTTTTAATAATTTCATATGTACACAAGAATCCATACAAAAGAGTGACGATCCAGAGCAAGACTTCTCTATAGTTTCAGACCAAGAGCAATGTATTCGTGAAGCAGTGACAAGAAAAAAGGATTTCTGGGCTGAGTAGTAAATTCTAGAAGCATCTCCACAGATCCGTGTGTCGGGGCTGGGAACTGCAGAGCTAGGAGGACAAGGAACGCTCCATTACTGAACCACATTCATTTTGTCGATTGCATATTGTACCAGTTACTGAAATAAGTTTTAAAAAAGCGGGTGGGAGGGGAGTCCATTCACAAGGTGGTGGAGCATGGAGGTAGAGAGTGTCACACCCATCTCCTAAGACAGCAGATAGTCATAGAGTACCTACCTACGGAATAAAAAAAAAAAAAGGCCAGGCAGGTGGTGGCGCACGCCTTTAATCCCAGCACTCGGGAGGCAGAGGCAGGTGGATCTCTGTGAGTTGGAGGCCAGCCTGGGCTACAGAGTGAGTTCCAGGAAAGGTGCAATGCTACACAGAGAAACCCTGTCTCGAAAGAAAAAAAAAAAAAAAAGAAGAAAGAAAAAGGCTAGAGTTGGGTACGGCTCTGTGTTGTTAAAGCTCCCTCCCAGAAGGAGATGTAAGCAAAGTCCACCCCTTCTCCTAAGTCCCTAATGACCAACTGAGATACGATTCTGCAGAAGTTCACTCTGGGGAACCTGTGGCTTTATTGGGGCCCTTACAGAGCAAAGATGAGGGGTTCTTTACAGGGGTGTGGGTGTTCCTCCTCTGCCACAGGCTGGACCTGGAAGTTTTTATCCAGCAGGGCTGATGGCCTCCCTGCAGTGTACAAATGGAGCCTCCTTCCTCTTGCCTTCTCTGGCCCACACACTCTAGCCCCTCCCCGAGGCCATGTGCAATTAAGGTAGTGGGAGGAGACTGGATACTTGTCTCAGGGTCTCATGACCCTCACCACTGCTCCATGAGGGGAAAAAGCTGTCACCAAGCCCAGCTTGGACAATCCTTTCGCAAGGGCATGCAGATGAACGCCCTGGGATAGTGTGGTTCATTGGATCAGAGGCTAGTCACTCACAGCATGTTACATCGCTGTAATCCCAGCACTCCAGAAGCTGAGGCTAGACTACATGGCAAACCTGAGGCTATCCTGGGCTACTACGAGGTGATACTTGATCTCAGAATAATAAAACGGGGCCAGTGAGATGGTTCAAGGGGCAAGGTGCTTGATGCCAACCCTTATGGCCTGAGTTCGATCTCCAGGGTCCACATGGCAGAAGGAGAGAGCCCATTCCCACAAACTGTCCTCTGACCTATAGACATGAGGACATACACACACGGACACACACATCACCTGCAGCGCAGCTGGAGCACGAAATCTGGCGAGGGACGCTGAGGTTCAACGGCACTCTAGACACCCAGTTTCAGTTCGTCAGGGAAGCAGCTCTCTTTATTCTTACCAACATGGGCTTATATACCCCTCCAACAGCAGGAGTCAAGGAATGGGTTACTCTGTATCCCTAGGCAAGCCAGACACTGTTTTCCAAACAGGAAAAACCACAGGGGAACTGATCCCCAGCACCCTCCAGAGCCCAACTGCACATTTCACACAAACAACTTAACTGGGACAGGACAAAAAAGGGCATCGAAAATTAAGGCAGCAAACTTACTGCTGCCCACAGTCACCATCACCACCGCCGCCACCAACAAACATTGAAAACATGTAAAGACAATAAAATGAACAGTACGATCGATCGGGAAGGTGGCTGGAGGTGAAGCGATCTGCAGCCTGTGCGTGTACAGCCACTTTCCATGGCTCGCCGCGTTCTCGAGGTTCAGAAAGAAGCACGTTCTTCGGCTCTGAGGGTAGGCTTTTCTGCCTCCTGAAGTCAAAAGGTCACCCCGCTGGAACTGTCAGCCTAAAACTCCCTGAAAACCAGCTAGGCGGTAGTTATTCTGACCAGGTGACAGAGGAGTCACCACAGCAAAGCTAGCGGGAGACCAGTGCTCAGCTTCGTGACCTCCAGAATCAGTGATGTCTCAAACAGCCGTTGGAAGGCAGCAACCGAGGGGGCGCCGATGGTTTGAATGAGATTGGCCCCCATAGGCTCATAGATTTGAATGTTGGGTTCCCGGTTAGCGAACTGTTTAGGAAGGATTAGGAGGTGTGGCCTTGTTGGAGGAGGTGTGTTACTGGGGGTGGTCTGTGAGGTTTCAGAAGGCCAGATCAGACCCAGTGTCTCTCCCACCTCACTTGTGAGCTCTCAGCTACGGCTCCAGCACCATGCCTGCCTGCCCGCTGCCACGCTCCCCACCATGATGGTCATGGACTCACCTTCTTACATTCTGAGCAAACCCCTAATTAAATGCTTTCTTTTGTCAGTTGCCTTGGTCATGGTGTCTCTCCACAGCAAAGAACAGTATCTAAGACAGAGGCACATGGGGTTTCAGACTTAGATAAGTGAACAGCACAAAGGGTTGTTAGCAGAAGGGAGACAAATAGCTTGTTTGCTGGCTGACGTGTGAGATTTTTCTGGGGAGATGTGGAAAATGTCTACCACCATCCACTTAGGGCACCAACGACAGACAACCTAGCAATGCCACCCAGTTCTAAGTTGGAGAGTTTATTTGGCTTTTCTGCAGGTGGGTAAGGGGTTATTGACTTGACTCCAAAACACCTTAGCATGGATGGTACCTCCTCTGTAACTGCATAGGTGAATTAATTCTCCTTTTCCATTCATCTTCCACACTCTATCCTCTGTCACCTCTTGAGAACACAAGCCACATGCCACAGGGGAACAGCTGACCGGGAGGCACAGCAGAGGTGGCTGAGGTCTCAGGTGAGGATCCTTCTACTGTGAGAGAATACCAACAGGGTCCATTACAGGCAGGCAGCGGCTGCTGCTGCTGCTGCTGATGATGATGATGATACTGATGATGATGATGATGATGATGATGATGATGATGATGATGATGAAGGTGGTCATGACTGTTGTTGGAAGACAGCATTCTGTAATAGCCAGCAGTAATCAAAATCAGGATGCTGTCCACTCATGGAGTCCCAGAGACTGTGGTCTTATTCTTTGGGTGGTTCTGGGTCCTTGAAAGATGCTTCTGAGTAGCAGAAGATACACATTTGTAATCACCAGCCTTTCTTTTGATAAATGCCAGCAGATTAAGATATGGCCAAGGAACAAGAGTTCAGTTTTGACTCTGGTGAGCTGAGTCAGGTCCATGGCAGCACTAATTCTCAGGCTCTGGTGGGAATCCACAAAGACACCTTGCCCAAGGGCACCTGAAAGTGTGACACAGTGGGCATCACACATCTTTTCTTCTAGAATTCTTTCCTAGAATTTTTATTCAAAGCTTGCATTGCATTGTGAGTGTTATCCATTTCCCCATTCTAGTTTATGATTGGCAGAGCTGATGTTCAGAAAAGTTCTGGATTTTTGCACAGGAATCTTGCTTACCCTCTGCCACTTCTCCAGAATCTATGTTCCAGGCTGTGATCAAATGCTAATCTTCACAACGACCCAAGGAAACTGATGTTAGGTTGTTATTTTAATAGTTTTTCAGTTAATTCCATGAAGTCTTCTCTGAATGCAATTACATCATATGTATTAAACAATGACCAGCTTTTCAATAGCTACACATTCTCTTTCTGTTTCCTGCTTTGTGGGTCGAGCTGACCATCATTTAAGTGTCTTTCAATGACTCCTGTAAACGTGCTCCATCATTTTGTTGCCTACAGTTTGCCAAGTGGTCCTGACTCCCCTTGATAGCTGGCCAAGGCAAATGTAGGTTCTTTATTTAATTCTTAACTACTAATACCAACTTTCAGATGGCGTGTTACATACCAGACAGAAGGCACATCTAGACATGTATGTACACGTCTAGACAGATTCAGATGTCTATGTGGCTACACAGGGTGACAGAGGCCACTGCAGACTGCAAGGAGGTCCAAAGATTCCTTCCCGAAAGGCAGACAGAAATGGGGAAGGGAGGGGTGGGAGGAGCCTGTCAAGTGAACCCTGCTGGAGCTACTGTGGACACTAAGAGTCAAGCCTGAGGGTCGAGGTCACCTGTAGATGTTAGGAGTAGGACCATAAAGGCTGTAGAAGGGTAGGACTAGGTCCAGATGGAAGGACAGGTAGGTGGACAGACAATGGGTCCAGACAGATGAATGAGAGTATTAATGGATGGCAACTCAAACAGACCACATCGACAGGATGGGCTGAGCCAAACTGAATCCCCAGACTTGTTGTGAGTTCTCTGCCTGTTAGTCCTTCAGCACACACTGATGACCAGATGACAGGTTAGTCCTTCAGCACACACTGGGTGACCAGATGACAGGTCAGTGGGGACCATCATGGTGTTAGGAGTCCTCCTCATAGTGAGGATGCTGAACCTTTTCCTTGGTCTGATGTGTTCAGTAAGTTCTTGGGCCTGGATTTCCTGCTAGGATTTTAATTATTTTTGTTACATCTAATTTATTCTCTGTGTGTATGTGTGTGTGTGTGTGTGTGTGTGTGTGTGTGTGTCATACATGTGCATGTCACAGAACATAAGAGGAAGTGTGGTGATATTTTAATTGTGCTGAAATGTGATTTTATTTGTATGTTAATAAATAAAAAGTTTGCCTGGAGATCAGAGGTCATAGCGAGCCAGGGACAGCAGTCAGGCGGTGGTAGCACACGCCCTTAATCTGATCACATGGCAGGCAGAGTCTCTGTGTGGTCAAGGACACAGCTAAGCGTGGTGACATTAACCTTTATCCCAGTACCAACCATAGAGACCGGGAGGTCTGTATAGACAGGCAGTGGTGAGGAAGTCATGTGGCTGGGCTTAGAGCCAATGAGAAAACAGAACAGGAAAGCAATTAAAACCCAAGTCAGACATTAGAAGCGCTCTCTCAGGGGAAGCTACTGCTGGTGGTAAGCGAAAGCTAGGTGGCCATTGCTCTGATCTCTTAGGCTTTAACTCTGTATTTGGCTCCGTGTTTCTTATTTACTAAGACTGTTTAGAATTTCATCTACAAGGAAGTCAGAGGACAATGTGTGAGAATTGATTCTCTTCTTCTGCAGAATGAGTCCTGGGGATCAAATTCAGGCTGCCGGACTTGGTGGCAAGTGCCTTTACCCCCTGAGCCATCTCGCTGGCCCTTGCCCCATATGATTTTAATGCTTGCACATGGTCCTACAGTCCCAATTTGATAAATCTATAGGGTAGCATCCTTTCTACTTAAATACATATGTATTTAAAGATTACTTTTTATTTATTTTTGTGTGTGTACATGTGTTTTTTGGGTGTGTGCACCCATGTGTGCTGGAGGGGACACTGGATTCCTCACAGCTTCTTACATGGATGTTGGGATCCGAACTCTAATCTTCAAGATCATTCAGCAAAAGCTCTGAACTTCTGAGCCATGTCTCCAGTCCCCTTTCTATCTTGAAAAATAAGCTACTTATCCGTTGATACTTCCAGGACAGTGCCCGACAGATGGTGTCATTTGCATGCCCACCAACATGTACAGTCATCCTCTGTCCTCAAAATGGAGTCTCTCAGGACAAGACCTAGTGTAGCTGGAGTTTTCTCTTTGTAGGTAGAGTTTTCCTGCCTGGCCCACAGTCAGGACAAATCTCTGCCACCCACCAGTCCCACAGCTGCTCAGATCCAACCAAGTAAACACAGAGACTTATATTGCTTACAAACTGTATGGCCGTGGCAGGCTTCTTGCTAACTGTTCCTGTATCTTAAATTAACCCATTTCTATAAATCCATAAGTTGCCACGCGACTCGTGGCTTACCAGTATCTTACATCTCACTTGTCATGGTGGCAGCTGGCAGTGTCTCTCTGACTCTGCCTTCCTGTTCCCAGAATTCTCCTCTCTGTTAGTCCCGCCTATACTTCCTGCCTGGCTACTGGCCAGTCAGTGTTTTATTTATTAACCAATCAGAGCAACACATTGAACATACAGAACATCCCACAGCAGCCTAGTCTGAAACAGGTCTCTTTTATGCAATACAGAGTAACTTGCAGTGGGACACAGCCTGAATCTCAACCGTGTGCAGAACTAAGAACAAAGCTAGAGGGCAGTTCCCAAGACTCCTCTCTCTTGCCATCAGCTGGATGCTCAGGGATTCACCAGCACCCTCTGGTTTGCTATCATCTAGAAGGTCCCAGAGTCCCTGAAAGCTGCTGTTAGCTACAGAGGCTGATCGGCCCCAGGAAGGAGCAGACAGAGGGGAGGGAGTCCAGCAAGCTCTCAAATGCAGGGTTTTTCTCATTTCTTCTGTTATCCTTTATCCAGAGAGCCCGGATGTGTTGTGATATTTACCTGTGGTACCCATATATGACAATGTACAGAGACTGTCATTGTCAATACAGAGACTGTCAGCTCAGGAAGCTCTCCAAGCCTCAGTGTCCAGTTGTCAGAGCTTCACTACATAACATGACTGGCTGAATGACATTTGATCTCTGACTTCAGGTCACTGAGACTGGGCACCCAAAGCCCCCACCCAAAGTCACATGGCAGGTCTTTCCGGTGAGGCCATCTTTGTCCATTAGGTTATCTAAGAGTGGCCAGTCCCCAACCTGAATGGCATCAACCATCCACTATGACTTGAGACACTCAAGCACAAAAACGACATCAAAGGTTATCCCCCAGAAGCCCCGGATAAAGGTCAGACCTCTTTTGGAGATCGGTGCTTCCCTGCAGAGAGTAGGGTGGAACTGGCCTTCCCTTCCCCTGTGCAGGGAGGGAGAGAAGGAACCCATACCTTCACTGCCACTCGGCTTTTGGAAAACTCCCACTGTTCTGGAAAATGTCTCCTCTTCCTTCTCCACCTGAAAATAGGACCCACCCCACAGTCGGGGACAACCCTTCACCAGCCGGCACCACACATGGAATAACTCCCGCAGGGTGGCGCTCATCAGCCTCAGGAACAGTGCTGGAGAAATTGCCCTCAATATATCATCCAAATTTCACACAGACCCGAATGTTTCATTTAAGTGTAAAACAAAGATAACAGTGTATTTTTAGTAAAATGTGCCGTTCTCCTAATCATGATGTTCTTTCCAGGCACTCAGAATCCTCACCCCGCTGACAAGCCACCCTAAATCACCTTCCCAAGCCAGCAACTGTCCCATTAGAGAAGGTCGAGAGTGTTTCAAATGCTTCTTGGTGTACTTCAGATCCGAAGTCAAGCAGTCAGTCGATGGCCAAGAGCCTACCTGCAGGCAGCCCTGGACCAATGCCGTGGAAGGTGTAGAGGCTATCAGCGGTGGGTCCTGCTCTTGGGGTTTGGGGTCCAAGGGTAGAGAAGAAAGAGGAAGCCTCACACAGACTTTCATGTAAAGAAAATGAGAAGGGCTGGAGAGATGGCTCAGTGGTTAAGAACACTGACAGCTCTTCCAGAGGACCCAGGTTCAATTCCTAGCGCCCACATGGCAGCTCACAACTATCTGCAATTCAAGTTCCAGTGGATTCGACTCCCTCACAAAGACATGCAGGTCAAACACCAACATATATAATAAATTAAAATATTTTTAAAAAAGAAAATGAGAGGTTTCCTTCCCAGCCTGGGGCTCAGGTCTCCATCCTTTGTCTTCTCTAGGGTGAAGGAGACATTGTGTGACTGAAGCCTGGAACATTCCTTTGTCTTTGACATCAGTCCCAGCCTCTAAATCCAACATGGACCATTTCTACTCACTGGAACGTCTTTCCTCCAGATGTCAAGCTGTCTTAGCTACTCTTTCCTCTGCACCTCTTGGGCATCAACGATGCCAGGGGTGGCGTCCAGGTTCAGTCCCATAACAGGCCTGAGGTGTGACCCGAGTCCTGGTGCTTTCTCTGAAAGCTTTGAGGAACTATGAGATAGGAAGCATTCATGGTCTCAGGAAACGGAGCTGCTTGCAAAGATGTTCCCATCTGTGCTGCCTTGGTGGGAACCATGTTCACTTCAAGGGTTTGGAGTAAATCATTTCACCTATTGAAGTCCCTGTTGCAATTTTCATCCTAGGTGATTGTTTTAAGCCAATAAATAATTTCATTTACTTACTAGTGTATCATGAAGAAAGCAAAAGTCTTTCTCTTTGTCATGATGTGGCTTGGTGGTAGAGCACTTGCCTAGCATGTTCAAAGCCCTGGGTTCAATCCCCAGGACCACCACCACCAAATTATATAATATATAACATGTATATCATACATATATGTACACATATGTCATATACTATATATATATATATATATAAACTGGAACAAAACCATGTGGTTAACGTGGGAGTGGGATGTGGAACAGATACCACACTGAAAATAAGAGATCAGAAGCCCTGTCTTGACCCTTAGAAAATTTTTACACTCACTAAATTACTTTTTTTCCTCTGTGAAAAACAAGCAATAGCTCCCTCCATCACTCCCTCCATCACTCCCTCCCTCCATCACTCCCCTCCATCACCCTCCCCACACTCCCTCCCTCCACCCCCCCCCCCCCCCCCCCCCCCCCCCCCCCCCCCCCCCCCCCCCCCCCCCCCCCCCCCCCCCCCCCCCCCCCCCCCCCCCCCCCCCCCCCCCCCCCCCCCCCCCCCCCCCCCCCCCCCCCCCCCCCCCCCCCCCCCCCCCCCCCCCCCCCCCCCCCCCCCCCCCCCCCCCCCCCCCCCCCCCCCCCCCCCCCCCCCCCCCCCCCCCCCCCCCCCCCCCCCCCCCCCCCCCCCCCCCCCCCCCCCCCCCCCCCCCCCCCCCCCCCCCCCCCCCCCCCCCCCCCCCCCCCCCCCCCCCCCCCCCCCCCCCCCCCCCCCCCCCCCCCCCCCCCCCCCCCCCCCCCCCCCTCCCCCCCCCCTCCGTCACTCCCTCCATCCACACTCGCCACACACTCCACCACCTACGACGTCGGTCACTCCGCTCTGGCCAGTCCTTGCTGCTAAATGGATGGCAACACATTTCGTTTCCACGGCCTCAGAGTAACTTAGAAGAATGAGACTACCTACCTGCACACTCCATCACCTCCACTGCCCTGACCACCCAGCACAGTGAGCAATTCCTCTGCTCTCCAGCAGGATGGACTCTCACCTACAGCCATGCCCTCCAGCCCAAGCACACCAGGAGAACCCTGCTTGTGCGGAGCTTGTTATAGAGAAAAGAACGTGCACCATGGAGCCTGGAGAGGCTTACCCTGGAGTGTCTGGACAGGAGGGTGCTGCAGAGGCTTACAGGACCTGCTGAATTGGCGAAAAGTTCAAAGGAGCAAACTTTGGTTCTGAAATGGATGCTGTCAGGACCTGGAGTGACTCTGTGGTTCTTATCTTAGTAACCGTTACCAGGAGGCGGGCACGCTAGACGGATGCTGACATCGCACCTGGGTAGCTGTCTGTCACTCATTGGTAGCTGGGGTAGAAGAGTTTGATAATCTGTGCCTTGAGCAGGGCTCCTGTTCTGTCTGCCTTCAGACAGCTCCCGAGTGGCCTTGTTTTTACCTTCTGCGTTCTGACTGAAGAATCGCCTGGCCTGATAGGGTGGCCATGACGCTTTCTTCCTTAGATAAACAACAGAGCCTTACTATGATTCCAGATCAGCCCACAGTGATGCTAAGGCCAACTCATAGTACCAGACCAGCTCTGGGCGTCCAGGCTGCTCCTCCTTCTTACATCTTCTGACCACAGCACTTTATGTGGTTCTCAGATCTGGGGCCAGCGAGGCAAGGAGGATGCAAACTCCCAGAAGAACACTCTCTCTGGCACCAGCCTGTCCTGAGGAATGTCTCCTCAGATCGTGGGTCACCATCCTGCTGGACAAAATCTTTGTGTGTTGTCTCTCTCTCTTCCTTCTCCTCCGCCCTTCTCTGCCTAGTAAGTCACCGTCACCATCACCATTGTGCAGTCACTAAGGAGTCGCCAGTTGCTTCCTGGAGATTTCTCTGGCTTCTCCATTTACACTGGGGATCAAGGCCTGGGTGGCCCTGTTTTTATCATTCACATCTCCTTTCAAACAGGACCCTGAAAGAGGACTTCCGCACCAACTCAAAATGAAGACATATTATGCCAGGACATTTCCTTTCCCTCTTTACCTTGTTTTATTCTCTCTCACCCATTTGTCACTATTTGAGCGTTTTTAATGATGACACGTTGTATTTTGTCTTCACCAGTGTCTCAGTGTTTGTTGTGTAACACAGGCAAGTGTTTGTCTTGTTAAGCCCTGTATCTCCAGGGCTCGGCATGGTTATGTTTTTAAAGGTCAATACACATTTATTGTGATCCTATGAAAAATAAGCGATCAAGATGCACGTGTATGTCCTCAAAGTGCGTGTTGGCGAGAAGGGAGGAATGCTGATGTACAAAGAGAATCCTGGTCCTTCTGCACGGAGTAGAATCTGAGTTTCGTCACTTCTTACTTGATTTTGGCCCACGAAAAAAAGCGTTAGTAGATTAAAAAGCCCAGGTTCATATATTTATGTAAATCTGTTGTGTGTGTATATATATATATATATATATTATATATATACACATGCACACAAACACACATATATATATATACATACATACATATATACATTGCTAACTGATGCCCTGATCGTCAATTATTTTAAAAGTTTAGCCTAATAGCTTAATTAAAGAAATACAATTAGTAATTATATTGTACCTTAAAAAGGAATTTTGGTTTTTATCCCCCCTGATTATTTCAAATACATGAGGTTTTAAGATTAGAAATTGTCAAGAATCCTATACAGGGTTGAATTCCTGATTCAACTGTCCCTGAACAGTTTTGGGAAAGAGGCTGGTGTAGCATGAATCTTAAAAGGTCTTATTAATAAAATCAAACGGGGGGGGGGGTAATTAGGGTGAAAGCTGGAAGATCAGAGAAGCAGAACAAGCCACAGCCACCTCACCTTGCCAGTTCCTCAGCTGATCCTGTTTCCGCAGACTGGAAGCTTCTGAGTCTTCATCCCAATGGATGTCAGCTGAACTGCTGCTAGAAGCCTAAAAGCTTCTCATTCCTGGTCCTCACGCCTTATATATCTTTCTGTTTTCTGCCATCACTCCCTGGGATTAAAGGCTCACTTCTTGGGATTAAAGTGTCATGTGTTACCATGCCTGGCTGTTTCCAATGTGGCCTTGAACTCAGACATCCAGAGGGATTTCTACCTCTGGAATGCTAGGATTAAAGGCGTGTGCTACCACTGCCTATCCTAAGTATCTAGTGGCTTTTCTGTTCTCTGACCCCAGATAAGTTTATTAGCATGCACAATATTTTGGGGAACACAATACCACCACAGGCTGGTGAGACAGGGTTTCTCTGTGTAGCTTTGCGCCTTTCCTGGATCTCACTCTGTAGACCAGGCTGGCCTCGAACTCACAAAGATGCGCCTGGCTCTGCCTCCCGTGTGCTGGGATTAAAGACTGGTTCAGCCTTTGTAGGCACTGAGAATCAAGTGTGGGACCCTGCTTGACCTCACTGAGCACGGCCACCTTCATTCTAACCATCGTTTTGCCCTTCCGGTCATCCGTACAGGATACCCAAGGCCTGCCTAGTGTCTCACACTGGACAACAGGATGGTCTCTTAATTGACTTGTGGCAAAAGCCTAGCCTAAGTACCTCATGCTGGGCCGAGAGCCGCTTTGCACAGCTTAGCAGTAAGCTTAGCTTTTTCTCCCAGCCGGTCTCCCGACTTCTGCTGCCCAGGACATGCTCGGATCCCTAAGTCTCCCTAGCAAACTGCACTTGGTCAGGCCTAGATTTGTCCGCCTCTCCTGACTCTCCGCACCAGCTGCCCTGGGTGGTGATTCCCAGACACCGGTTTGAATGTTTGCGGGGCTGGGGACGGCACCCAGGCCCTTGCACGCGATAGGCAAGAGCCTGTCACTAGGTTTCATCAGCAGCCCTTCCACTGAGTGATTCTTGAACGGAGTAGAAATCGGTCACAGGTCTTCTTGAGATGTGGAAGCCCTCAGGTACCTACTTTAGTTGAAACAATTCTAGGTGGCAAATAAAATAAAGGGCGAGTCTGCACATGCGCAGATGCAGGTCAGCCTAGTCCCGCCTCCGTAGGACTAATAGGATTTTTGAAATGGGGTCAAGACAGACTTAGGCTTTATCTGTACTACTTGATCTTTCCATTTAGAATATACTTTTGTATGTTACTTATATAATTAATATATTTTTATTTGGGGTGGATCGTGAGACTTGGCTTGGAACTTAGTGTGTAGGCCAGCCTCGGCTCAAAGTCGGAGATGACTCTCCCTGCCTCTGCCTTCTAAGTGGATTATAGTTATGTGTCACCAACGTTATTTGTATTTAAGACAGTGTCTTGTGCATCCCAGGCTGACCTCAAACTCAGCTTGTAATCTTAAACAACCTTGAATTTCTGATCCTCTGTAGACACCAACTATGCACATGGTACATATACATACATACATACAGGCAGAACACTCATATGTATAAAAATTTTAAAAACAAAAATATTTTCATTTTTTGGTTTTTTAAAACAGAGTTTCCTTGTGTAGCCCTGGCTGTCCTGAAACTTACTCTGTAGACCAGGCTGACCTCTCAGAGATTGACCTGCCTCTGCCTCCCCAGTACTGAAATTAAAGGTGTGCAATACCAAGGCCAGTTTAAAATTTTTTCTTTTTTAATTCTGAGTTTGAAAGCTGGGTTCTGTGGCTCATTACTATAGTCCAGCACTTGGGAGTCTGAGGCAGGAGGATCTTCACAAGTTCAAGGCCAGCCTGAGCTACAGAGTGAGACTCTATTTAAAAGTTGGGGAAGATAGGCGGGTGGTGGTGGCGGTGGTGGCGGCAGCGGCGGTGGCGCACGCCTTTAATCCCAGCACTGGGGAGGCAGAGGCAGGTGGATCTCTGTGAATTCGAGGCCAGCCTGGTCTACAGAGTGAGATCTAGGATAGCCACCAAAACTACACAGAGAAACCCTGTCTGGAAAAACAAAACAACACCAGCAACAAAAGTTGGGGAAGATAAATATGTAATGAATGTCATGCCCTCAGTCCACAGCAAGTCTTGACAATAGAGACAATCTCAGTTCTCCGTATGACTGCATACATGTTTACAAGACTTGCAGCCCTGGAAGAAAAAGAGAGCATTCCCGGAGCCTCTGGTGACCCCTCTGTGTGTCACCCTCCCCTCACCCTCTACAAATGGCATCTTGCACAGAACTCCCTTTCTGCTACTGACTTGATCCTGATGGGGATTTCTTTTCAACTGCCATTAGTCATTATCAACATTAATTTGCCGGCCAAACCAACTCCTAAACATTCCTAAGGGAACTAGATATACAACAGCTCTCCTAGGGACTAGCCCAGGCTGGACACCCTAAGTCAAGGGTAATGAAAGCCTCTAGGCTGGCTAACACCTCAGGAGCCACTCTGGTGGGAGAAGCCTTCCTAGCTAAGGGTCTTGTGCCAACGACAGTGCAATTCTTGGGAATTAGAACGAAGAATCACTGAGGGGATGGGGCACTTAATAGTGACAGTTGTTGAAAATGAGTGACAGGAAAGGGGCCTTGAAGAAGAGGGGCCATGAGGAGCCCTGAGAAAGCTGAGGTCGAGGGAGCTGCATAAACAGGCAGACAGGCACTAAAAGACGCTATGGGTGAAAGGGCCGGAGATTCTAGAAGAGCAAAGGCACAGGAAGAAAATGCAGTTCCAGGGTCATCACTCCAGGACCCTGAGGCCAGGCTCTGACCTGCTCCTTTCTTCCCAAAACCTACAGGGTTTGCTTTTCCCGGGTTCCCTGGTGTTACAGTGAAAACCAGTCTTATGGTTAAAATGGCGAAGTTGGGAACACAGGGAATGGGAAATCCAAGGCCCAACAGCTGGGTTTGAGATAGCCAAGCGCTTCACAGATAAGGGGACGGGCAGGGCTTTGGGGAAAGCAGCAAAGCTGCTGTTGGCAGGCTTCACCTGGTTCCCAGGAAGCTGTACTGAGGCACACACACGTCACTACTGCTCTTTCATGCGTTCTTGCAGCAGAAACAGCTAATTACAGCAAATTCATGGTAAGCACAGCATGGAAGAAAGCCTCCATCTGCTCCAGAGAGGACACTACGCAAACCCAGGCAAGGAGTTGGATGTGAGGTAACCCAGGAAAACTGTAGTTTTGTCTTGGTAGCTATGTTTCCTGACAGTCAGAATTGTCCTTCGTGATTAAGCATCCTTGAATCTGCATCAGATTGATCCAGCTACATCAGAAACCAAGGTACCAGGGCATTTGCCTACACATGTATACCAATGAAGAGTCGGCATCCTCAAAATAAAGTTCAACCTCATTATAACTTCATGTGCAGTATGGCTTTGGTATCCCTTCCCTTTTGAGGGGGTCATGGAAGGAAATATCCTAAGATAAAGATCTGGTCCACCAGGACTTGGGGCAGAAAAAGGCTCATCTTATTTTTATGTTTTGAAGGGAGTTAGTTCAACAGGGTCACTGAGATGGATAACTGGAGAGTAACATGTTTATTGGGAGAGCTATTTAATGCCATGGACAAAAGAGAGGAAACAGCATGGGGGGGGGCGCTCTGAGGAGAGTTCAGACCCCAGCACCAGAGACAGACAACAGCCTGGCAGGGTGTCAAAAGGGAGGAGTCCCAGCCAATGTGGCAGAAGGGGATCTCGTACTGCTTTCTGAGGATGGGGAAAGTTTTGCAGCCAGAGCCTGACACCAGGCTCTCTGCTTCCAGGGCAGGAGGTGGGGAAGGAGGTGGGAACCAGTGATGTGGCGCCAGTCCCCACTTGGATGCAAAGTCAGTCTAAGGTGAGAAACCCTGCACCTGGACGGCTGCTGGGAAGGGCTGCATAGAGAGTGTCTCAGGCAGTGTGCCTTGAGAGGAGGCAGCAACAGATACTGAGGTCTGAGCAGAGGCTGGATGCTCACATTACATTCTCACCTACCATAAGTCATGAGCATACCACTCCACAAACACCCATAAAAAACGTCTTTAAAATCCACAAGTCAGAACCCACTCTGCTGCTCCCCATCTCCGGGCAGCCCACTCCAATCTCTCTTTGGGGTGCTCTGCTGAGCTTTGTTGATTAAACTGCTGCTTTTCTGAAGGAACATCTGCTCAAACTGTCTGTGTCTCTTGATTGATTTTATTCAACATCTGCCACATCTAGACAAGGTCATGAGGCTGAGATAGTGTTTCCCCATTTCTAGGGGAACACATGCAAAACATTCCTCACTGTTCCCTGTCACCTGTCTCCCAGTCTTACAAAAAAAAAAAAGAGCACCCACTGGGTGTCCCTTCAAGACAGAAGGTAGAATGGAAACAGCCATGGATATACACTGGCCTGAGTTCTGATCTAAGGTTTGCCAAAAGGTGTCTTTAAATGTCTGGGGCTTGAGATTCCTGAGGGAACAAACAGTGGCTTGTGAAAGCTTTTGACATGGGTCCCGACAGACTTAGCACTGAGAGAAGCATGTGTCTCTTCCTTATTCTCACTGGCCACTTCCTATCTTGTACAATAAAGCCTACCTATTCACTCCTCCATCAGCAGCAGCAGCACTGGTCAAAACTGTCTGCTTCCTGTCTCATAGAGTTTGATTGTGTGGTCCTCACACACTTAAAAAGTGAAAAGTCACTGACCAAAACTATAAACAGACGCTGAGCCAGAGTTTGGTCCATGAAGCCACCGTGGTGTGGTCAACCTGATAGGATTTAGAATCACCATGGAAACCAAACCATTGGGCATGAAGTAGGGGATTTTGAAGATTGGGTTAATTTGGTAGAAAGATCCACCCTAAACTTGAGTGGCATCATTTCATCTGCTGTTGTCCCAGATTTCATAAAAAAGAGAAAACAGACTGGCAAGATGGTTCAGTGGCTTGAGGTGCCTGTTGCCAAGCCTGACAACTTGAGTTCAGTTCTTGAGACCCATCCAACAGAAGTAGAACTGACTCCCACAAGTTATTTTGATGGTTATTTTTGGTTATCAACTCGACCACATATGGAATTAATTAAAAACCCAAGTGACTGGGCATACCTGGGAGGGACTTTTTCTTAACAAAAATCATTTGAAGCGAGAAGACCTGCTTTTAATCCAGATCTTTTGAGGTGGATTCACCTTTAATCTGGGCCACACCTTCTGCTGGCGGCCTATGTAAAGGACAAGAAGGAGGTTTGCTGTCTTGGCCTGCTTGCTCTCCCTCTCACTGGCAAGTCATTCCTACACTGTCATTAGAGCCTATCTCTTTGGATTTCTGGCAGAGGCTGAAGACCAGCTGAACATCCAGCCTCATGGACTGAACAACTACTGGATTCTTGGACCTTCTGTTGGTAGACAACCATTCTTGGATTAGCTGGACCACAGCCTGAAGCCATTCTAATAAAGTTAGATTCATTCCATCAGTTCTATTTCTCTAGAGAACCCCAACTAAATCAGCTATCCCCTGATCTCCAAGTGTGCACTGCGGCACACGCACACAGTAAGCAAATGTAGAGCAAGCAAGATGGCTTGGTGAGTAAAGATGCTTCCTGTGGGGCTGGAGGGGTGGCTAAGAGGTTAAGAGCACTGACTGTTCTTCCAGAGGTCCTGAGTTCAATTCCCAGCAGCCACATGGTGGCTCACAACCATCTGTAATGAGATCTGGCACCCTCTCCTGGCCTGCAGGCATACATGCAGGCAGAACACTGTATACATAGTAAATAAATAAATCTTTAAAAAAAAAAAAAAAAAAGATGCTTGTTGCCTGATACTGTAAACCCAATGACCTTAGGTCCATCCCTGGAGCCCATGTGTAATGACTAGCTTTAATTGTCACCTTGATATAACCTAAAATCACCTGGGAGGATGGTCTTAATAAGGGATTATCTACATTGGGTTGCCCTGGGGGCATGTCTGTGGGATATTGTCTTGATTAAATTAACAGATATGGGAAGACCCAGCCTACTGTGGGTGGCACCATTCTCTAGGCAGGGAGTCCTGAAATGTCTAAGGGTGGAGAAATCTATCTGAGCACAAACAAGCAAGCAAGCATGCATTCATTCCTTGACTGCAGATGTGATGTTCCCAGCAAGCTGTCTCAGTCTCTTAACACTGAGACTTATGTGACATGGTAGACTGTAACCTAGAGCTATAAGTCAAATAAGCCCTTTCTCCCTAACTTGTTTTTTGTCAGAGTATTTTATTACAGGAACAGAAATTAAACTAGAACACCACATACAGGTGGAAGCAGAGAGCCAAATCTATGAAGTTGTTTTCTGACCCAGTGCAGTGCTGTATCCCATGTAACCCCCCATGAACATTATAAACAAACATAACACACGTGTATACACACACACACACACAAACACATGCACGCACGCGCACACATACACGTGCACACACACATGCACACACACATGCACATGCGCACACACGCTAATGCTAATACATAAACTAAATAAAAGGATAAAGCCGGCCGAGCGTGACTGCTCACTGTGTCCTGAGTGCAGGTGCAATGTGACCAGCTGCCTCATGCTCCTGCCACCACGCCTTCCCCCCTCAAACTTGGAGCCCAGATAAATCCTTTTCCCTTAAGTTGTTTTATGAGGGCATTTTGTCACAGCAGTGAGAAAAGGAATACGTAAGCCAGGAATAGAATCATTGCTGTAAGGGGCCCCACCGTGGGGTTCTTAAGCCTTTGGAACTGGTTTGTAGGAGGAACACGGAGTAGTGCGGAACTCTGGGCTAGAAATGCCCTGGAAGTCTGTAAGCCGACTTCAAACAGCCCATTCTGGAAGACCGTAAAGCTGAGAGAAACACAGACGGTGAGAGCCTCGCTGTGAGGTTCCAGAGAGGAGCCGAGACTGCCAGGTGGGCTAGAGGCTAGTTTATGACATTCTGTTAAACATCTGGCTGCATTCCAGCCGTGCCCCAAGGACTGGAGTGGGGCTCCATGCGGGAGCCTTAGTCTGTGGCATGGCTGCTGCTCTAATCTAGGTCTACAGAGAGGCGAAAAGCAGAAAGGATGGACTATGCAGAGTTTGGTAAGGAAAAGAGTGCAAGCTTAATCTTGCAGGTAAGGCAGCTTGAAAGCAGCTGTAACTGTCAAAGAGATGAATCTACTAGTACTATGCGCTGGGTCAGGAGAGAGGGGGCCCTAAGGGCTCCATTTTGGACTGAGAGAGGTTCAGTAGTTAAGACCACTGGTTGCCCTTCCAGAGAACCCAGGTCCAATTCCGAGCACCCACCTGACAGCTGTTAACATCTGTAACTTCAGTTCCAAGGGATCCGATGCCTTATTTTGGCCTCTATGGGTTACCAGGTATGCATGTGGTGCGCAGATATATATGCAGGCAAAATACCCATACACATAAAAAATAAAAATAAAATACATTTAAAGGTTCCAACTTGTAAACATGTAAATTTATTTGAAAAGGAGGGAGCCTAAATGGAGGACATCACTGTTAGAGGTCCCTGATCCTTCAAAGCAACTTCCTAGGGAAGTAGGGTCAGCAAAGGGTCAGCACACCCACCGAAGAGGATGCAACTGTGTCCAAGGGGTGCAGCATGCATCTAGAGCTAACAGTAGACCTTGGAAGTATTGTCTATGTAGCGATGGTTTCATGAGCTTGAAAGATGCAGGGTCAAGGTACATCTTAGTTACTTTTCTATTGCTGGGATAAGACACCATGATAAAGGCAAAGAGTGTATTGGAGGCTTATAGTTTCAGAGGGCTAGAGTCCCTGACCATCGTGGTGGAGAACAGGGCAGCAGCCATGGTACTGGAGCAGTAGGTAAGAGCTTACGTTTTGATCCACAAGCATGAGACACAAGGAGAGAGACTGGGAATGGTGTGGGCTTTTTGAAACCTCAAAGCCCACCCTCAGTGACACACCTCCTCCAACAAGGCCACACCTCCTCATCCAACTTGGGACCATGTGTTTAACATATAAACCTATGGGATGTTCTCAATTAAACCACCCAAAGGGGGGTCATGGGGTCTTGAACCATGGTTCCAGAGAGCTGTTGAAGGGAGGCATGATCAGAGTGGCATGATCAGAGTCCTTGCATGGAGACCCTAAGAGGCCACTGCCTAAGGCTGTAAATGTGAAGTCTAAGATACAGTAGAAATGCCAGGATGTTGGAGATGCAGGAACCATGGAATGACCTCTGAGGAAAGCCTCATGTAAGGACCAGGGCCACCTCAAAGAGGAAGTACAAACTGCAGGTGCCAAAGCCGGGTTCCAAGCACTTTGAAATCCAGATCCTGTCATGAACTCCAGGTGCTGGGCATGGATCTGCGGGATTTGATGTTTTCCCTGATGGGTTTAGCTCTTACTTTTGGTACCATCGTTCCTTGTGCTCCTATTACTCTCTTCCGGAATGGCAATGTTTATCTTAAGCCACTGTACATTTGAAGTACAGTAACTTGATTATAATTTTGTAAGAGCGCACAGCTAAAATACTGCCTTGGGTCTCAGATGTTATCGGGGCTTTGAAAACACTTTTGGAACTGTTAAAGATTGTGGAATCTTTTGAAGTTGTACTGAATACATTATGAGACAGCCATGAGCCTATAGGGACAAGGGATTGAAGGCTGTGGCTTAAATGTGATGTTTTAGTGTCGAGTAGTCAAGGGATGGAGTTGTGATGATCCATCTTGATCGTCAACTTGACGGGATTTAGGATTGCCATGGAAACAAACCTCTGTGACAGGTTTTCTAGATTAGAAGACCCGCCCACTGCAGATTGTGTCAATCATTCCACGGGCTGGGGTTGGGACTAGACCGTATGGAGAGAGTGAGCTGAGCAGCGGCAGTTATCTGTGTCCTGACCCCAAGAGCTGTTGAACCAGTCCCTGGAACGCTTGGCACTCAGCCTTCCTGCCACACTGGACTGCACCTGGAAACTCTGACCCCCGAACGGACCCTTCCTCCTTAAGTTGCCTTGGTCAGGGTGTTCGTTACAGCAGTGAGAAAGGTGATGAATGCACCCACCAGAAGTTAATTCAAGGAAAACGCTGAGGTGTCCTTGGTGCGGTCGATTATGCGATATGAGCAAAGGGATCTACCTTCCCCACACCTATGCTTGATCAGCTGGACATCCACAAATACGTACTGAGTCACCGTTACATGGAGAGGTACTGTACAGGCAATAAATACTTAGACTACACGTGGCAAATACCAAGGTACACAGTGACTAAATCACAGCGTATTTCAGTTTCACTGAAGAGTTGCGAATGTGTGCTGGATATTTCAGGAATGCCGTGCCAAGCGCTCCTAGTTGGCCTCCACCTGGGTTTCTGCATGGAGCATATGCATCTGACTCCTTGACGGGGCTCACAAAACACTGGTGAGCAAATGACTCACTCGCTTCCTCGGATGCTTTCAAGAATTAGCAAGAGTCTGTAAATCTTGCTGCACTCAAAGAACTATTACCGTGATACTACTGGGTTACCCCAAAGCCATAGATTTAGAAAAATTCAAACATGAATTCTTCCTGGGGGTTAATTCTGCCTACTTTCCCTCCTTGGACTCTCCCCGCCCCCCAATTAACTTGCAAGTTATAATCTGTGTCTACAATTTTTGACAAGGGGTCTGTATGCATCTTTCTGGCGGTGCTCCCCTGTACATTCTTATTTTCTAATTATCTCAGAAAAGCTTGCTCTGTCTCTCCTCAAACAAAACACAGAATCAGACCAGAAAACTGAGCATACTCTAATGATCAGATTAGGCAAGTCAGAGAAGTCCTGACACTCCACAACCGCCATCAATTATTTTCCAGGCATATGGGACAAACTGAGGTATAATTACTTCTAATGTAAAGACCTAATCTGGAAAACTACAAACAACAGCACCAGCAACTCTCCAGGGATGAGATGGGAAAAAAAAAATTAAAATGAGAAACTTGAAGGGAAATTCATTCTTCCTACTGCATACAAATGCTACCCAAAGACACATGCTAGGAAATCAGAATAAGTCCCAAGTCAAATAAAAACCAGGACAACTTCTGAACAACAGGACTCAGGCAGGCAGTGACAAGCTGGATCCTGTGGAGATCTAGAGCTCAAAATGAAGTCACACACTTTGAAGCACCCGCTGCCTGCCACATGATAGACAAGGTACCTTCTAAGCCTTTGTCGGGAAAGCTGGACAGAACCTGTGTAAATCAGTTACAATGTTTTAAGTTATAAAAAATGAAATGTCATTAGTTGGGAATGATGGTTCACACTTGTAATCCCAGCACCTAGGAGACTGAGGCAGGAGGATGATGAGGTTGAACCCAGAACAGGTAAGGAGAGAAAAGACAGCCTACTCACGGTGAAGCCTTTTCTCTGGAAGTTCCAGAGCAAGGAGCCAACCAAAAGCAGCTTGCCTATGTGTCACTAAAAATGGCAGCGCTGGAGAGGATGCTCTCATGAGAAAATGATTAAGTTAAGCTAGAGAGACGGCTCTCAGTGGCTAAAGCCACTTGTCACTCAAACTTGAAGACCTGTCTTCAATCCCAGGATCCTACCAGGAGGGGATAACCACTGTCCAGGGGTTGTCCTCTGACCTCCACACACAGGCTGTGGTGCATGCGCACACACACACACACACACCACACACACACACACACACACCAGATACACAGTGATAACAAATAAAGTAAAGCTTAAAGGAAAAAGGCCAGTTGTAGTGGCACACGCCTTTAATCCTAGCACTTGGGAGGAAGAGGCAGGTGGATCTCTTCCAGTGAGCTCCAGGACACCCAGGGCTCCATAGTGAGACCTTGTCCAGAAAAAAGAAAGAAAGGAAGGAAGGAAGGAAGGAAGGAAGGAAGAAAGAAAGAAAGAAAAAAAGAAAGAAGAAAGAAAGAAAGAAAGAAAAAAAAAAAAAGAAGAGAGAGAGAGAAAGAAAGAAAGAAAGAAAGAAAGAAAGAAAGAAAGAAAGAAAGAAAGAAAGAAAGAAGAAAAAAGGATTAATTTTAAAACTTATAAATTTAATTTTTGAGGCAGAGTCTCATACATTCCAGGCTGTCCTTAAACTCACAGTGTTTCTGAGGAGGACCTTGAACACCTGATGCTCCCGCTTCTACCCTCTGAGTGCTAGGAGGACAGCGTGCACCGAGCCCATCTTACACAGTGCCCGAGGTGGAGCGCGGGGCTTCGTGTGCCCTGTGCAAGCGCTCCACCAGGGGCCCTATCACCTAAGGCGAAGGGCACGCAGGAGAGCAGGGCACAGCATCACCTCTCCATCTCCCAGCTGGACATTCAGTGAGACACCACCGTGCACAGAAGGCAGAGGCATCCGGAAGAAGCATGGGAATCACAGGATTATCAGAGCAGGAGAAGGAAGGCGGGTGAGGAGGCTCAGTGTGGAACGGTGCTCACCGCCCCCATCTCACGACCTGAAACAATTCCTACAACCCGTGGAAAGATGGGAGAAGGAAACTGATTCCACGAAGTCTTCTGACCTCTATGTGTGCACGGTGGCGCACCTCTGCCCACATACCTCTCTCTCCCTCCCTCTGCTTCTGTCTTTCTTTCTCTCTCTCCCCCTTCTCTGTCTCTCTCTCTGTCTCTGACTCTGTTCCAACCTCTGTCTCTCTGTCTCTGCATCTCTCTGTCTCCATCTCTCTCTGCCTCTGTCTTTCTCTCTCATGCATACATAATATTTAAAAGAAAAAAAAGGATAACAAAGGTCTGGGGAGACGGCTCAATTGGACAAAACACTTGCCACATAAGTACCATATCCCCAGAATCCATGTATGGTGGTTTGGGTGAGAAATAGCCCCCATAAGCTCTGGTATTTGAATATTTGGTCTCCAGGTCGTGGTGCTATTTGAGGAGGTTTAGGAGGTGCAATTTGGCTGGAGGAAGCACGTCACTGGAAAGCGGGGTTTGGGAGTTCAAAGCCTCCCCCACTTCTGGCTTGTGCTCTGCTTCTTGTTTGCTGCCGAGGATGCCAGCTCTCAGCTTTTAGCCGCCACCACACCGGCAGTGATGGGCTCTGGGCCTTCTTCTGTAAGCAGCTTTTTTAAAATGATGTTTTATCATAGCAGCCGAAAGCAACTAATACAGCAGATAAAAAGCCTGCTGTGTAAAATAAAGAACAATCAGACCACAGCCCATAGAACCATAGAGGCTATATATATAGCATGGAGGTCCCTAGGAAGACTGTGGCTTATAATAAATTTCAGTTTTACTCAATTATTGAAAAAAAAAATAGCCAAATGAATGGAAACACATCAACTATGAACCAAAGGCTGAGGGGCCCCCAGCTGGATCAGGCCCTCTGAATAGGTGAGACAGTTGATTGGCTTGATCTGTTTGGGAGGCAACTAGGCAGTGGGACCAAGTCCTGTACTCATTGCATGAGTTGGCTGTTTGAAACCTGGAGCTTATGCAGGGACACTTGGCTCAGTCTGGGAGGAAGGGACTGGACCTCCCTGGACTGAGTCTACCAGGTTGATCACAGTCCTCAGGGGAGGCTTTGCCCTGGAGGAGGTGGGAATGGGGGGTGGGCTGGGGGTAGGGGGAGAGGGTGGGAGGGGGGAGAATAGGGGAACCCGTGGCTGATATGTAGAACTGAATGGTATTGTAAAATGAAATAAAAAAAAAAGCCTGCTGTGACCACGAGTGTCTGTAATTCCGAGTGTTCCCACAGCAAGGTGGGAGGCTGCATGTGCAACAGGAAACCCTCTCTCAAATAGGGTGGAAGGTGAGAGTCTGATATCTGATGTTGCCCTCTGACCTCCACACACGTCATGACACACACCAGTGCTCACTTACACACATAAACCCACAAACACATCATACACACAGAAATTTTAAAATGTTGAAAAAGAATGACTAGATTATTGCCTTTAGGATCCACACTGTGTGTCCAGTCATTATGATGTGCACTTTAATGAACCCAGTTATTTCTCGTGATTTAATGACTGGGGACGGGGATCAAATCAAACCAGTCTTCAATTTCACATCGTTATTCAGACACATTTGTATCCTCGTGCCAAGGGTGGTGGTATATCCAGGCAACGCCAGACTGGGGAAGCAGAGGCAGGAGGATTGTAAGGTCATGGTCAGCTTGGGCTGCTAATGGGGGGTGGGGGGTGGGGGGGAGAGAAAATCCCAAAGAAGATACACGTGAGTTTCCCAAGAGATTGAATATGTAGCTGCAAAGGCTCTCTCCCCAGCTGCCAGCTGTAGTTCCCAACCCGTACCCCTTTCTCAAGGCAAAAAATGCTACTCTGTTCTGGGGATGGTGGGTCCTGCCTGAGCTTCAGCAGGCTTTTGGTGACTGTCACGCCGCCAGAGGCAATTCCCCGGCGCAGATGCAATCTGTAACCTGTCCTCCATTCCTGTAGAACAGCCCTGAGCACATCCTGTTCAGACAGAGAGAGACAGAAGCAAAAGTAATCAAACCGGCCCAGGCACCCGGGTTCTCCTCTCCTGTTCGGGATGTTTCCCCTCCAGAGGCCTCGGCCATCTTTTGTCTCACCGCCAAGGAGCCATACAGGAGCCAGGTATGGTGACACATACCTGTGATCCTAGCATTTGGAAGGCAAAGGCTGGAGGATCTCTGCAAACTGAGGGCCAACTTGACAACATAACAAACCCACGCTAAACAAAAACATGAAGTCAGGTGTGAACAGAACACGATACTTTTTTTTTCAGACAAGTTATCTTGAGTTTTCCTCACGTTCTTTTGTTTACTTAAAATCCTAGAATTCTTTCTTTTATATTCCTTGGCCTAGCCTTAAGTCACAACACTCTGTGGGGTGTGTGTGTGTGTGTGTGTGTGTGTGTGTTCCCTCTCCTAGGAGCCTATGGGGTGTCTATACAGACTGCATCATGGCCCGTGGACAGGTCCACTGGATGAGGGGCTCTGTGAACGGTAGACCAACACTGCCATGTTTTAAACCACTCATCATGGAGATAAACTGAATGACATCACACGGCATCTTGAAGCCGCAGAGCCAGCTCCCGGCTCTCTTGAGTATCGGCTGTAGAAAGCAGCCCTGCCTCCAGACTACGGGCAATGCCTACAGCAGCCACAGAGAGCAGGGGTCCTCAACCTTCCTAACACTGCGGCGACCCTGTAACACAGTTTCTGGTGTGACCCCCAACCATAGAATCATTTTTGTTGCGACTTCATAACTTCAATTTTGCTACTGCTATGAACTGTAATGTAAATATCTGATATGCAGGCCCTGGGAAAGGGTTGTCTGACCCCCCAGGTTGAAAACCCCTGACAGAGAGCGTGTGCTTCCTCCCCACCTCCCATATAAAATGCTATAACTTCTTGCTCATTCCTCTCAACCTGGGGGGTGCTTACTAATTATTTACTAATTAGCTAATTAGCAGCGCAATGACTTGTTAAATGTTTAAAACTCTGCCCCCCCCCCAACCACTGATCATTGAAAGGATTTAATGGTGAGTGTTATCTCTGTCCCCAAAACCTGGCCTTCTTATCACCCTTGGCCCAAAAGCAAGGCTGACCCTGCAGAGACAGGGTGTCTGCTTTCCTCTCTGACCCTTGTCTCTCTTCCCCTGGAGCTTGCAGGTGTCTGGTCACGTCCCAGCCTGCAGCCCCCACCCCCACCCCCACCCCCCACCCCCAGCTTCCTTACAGAAATATACAGTTTGGGAATATCTCCTTTGACCTTAAAATCCACCTATGCAAAACAACTAATAAAGGAAAAGAGATCTCAGACCTTCCCAGAGGCCTGTCCTACAAAGTCGAGTTTTAGATGATTCTCAGACACAGACGCCAGGGTTGGCCCCAGCAGACTTTGTTTACAGAAACCGAAGCCAGTGAATGGAAAGCGCTCTTGTTGAGAAAAGACAAGTAACTTTGTCTGGAGATAAGCCCCACCAGAGGACACCACCACTAGAAAGCCTTTGCTGCTGGCCAGCAGCCGCATGGGGAACGTGCCCGAATCCTGCAGCCCGAGCCTTTATAACTCTGTCTTTAATGCACAAAAACCACATCCTGGTTGCCATTCTTCAGTTCGTAAGAAGCAGAGCTGCAGAAGCCAGAAGCAAGGTTATTATATTTAAGGACTTTCCTGGAGCTATGGACCAGGTCCTTGATGGACTAGGTCTTTGTTCTCATCTTGGCAGGTGTTGGGGGCCTGTGTGCTGGATTTTAAAATCAGGTGGTGTCTCTAACACGGCCTCAGTTGTGCTAAGATCTGGGGGAGCGGGGAGCGGGGGCAACTGTCACCCCTCTATGACGTAACGCTGTTTTTTCAGGCTGAAACTTGCCCTAAGTGACTCCATTCCTCCAGCAGCATTTGTCCAGCATTTGTCTCCATTTTGAAGGCAACTAAACAGGGTGGGTGGCGGGTGGGTGGGCAGCGTGCATGCAGACTGCCTGTCCAGCATCCACCACAGGCTCACACTGATAAGTAACTTGTTCCTAGAGCAGATGGGTGCCCCCTAGGAATTTACCAAAGTGAACTGGGACCATAATGAGCAAGAATTTATGCGGCACATCGAACTGAGGATGGGTGCACTAACCTCACTGGACCCCCATACAGAGGAGGACACCTAACACTACAATGATGACAGCCCCAACCAACCTGTCACCTGACACCCACCCCCACCCCCCATGTGTATGTCAAGGGTCCAACAGGCAGAAAACAGAAAATTCCCAGTTATTCCCGGGCTTCAACTCAGCGTGGTGCCCACTGCTGATTCATCATACTCAAACTGTCTTGTATCTGTCCATCCATGCATCCATGCATTCATTCATCCACCCACCCACCCATCCATCTAGATCCAGTCAGTGCCTTGACTCTACAGCCCAGCTCAATCCAGAGACCCTACAGCTAAGCCCTATATCTCCAGTAGCTCTCCATCTGG
Source organism: Peromyscus leucopus (assembly GCF_004664715.2). Taxonomy (NCBI): domain Eukaryota; kingdom Metazoa; phylum Chordata; class Mammalia; order Rodentia; family Cricetidae; genus Peromyscus; species Peromyscus leucopus. The sequence goes on from NC_051080.1 coordinate 6,742,418, forward strand.
ACTCTTTAATATCTCACCACGGCAAGACTCCTTCCATCTATACCCAGCTCTCCCCGCTCACCTCTAGTGAGACTTCTGCAAACTCCTTAGACATTGTTGTAGCCTCTTTTTGTTGTTGTTTGGTCTGGTTTGTGTGGGGTGTTTACCCACACACACACCCCCACACACAGTTCCCCAGAGTTTTCTTGAGTGCAATCAGCAGGAAATATTAGAAGAATTTATAGCGGAGATAAACAGATAGAAAATAAAGGATAGCCTCGAGAGGGCCTGGAACCTATTCCAACTGTCTCTGGCCCAGGGTTTTTATAGAGACACCAAGGGGTGGAGCAAAAGACCTCCTCCCCCAGCACAGCCAAGTGCAGATCATCTCAGACACCTGCACTCAGGCCCGTGGTCCTGATCATCCTCTATTCGGACCTGCTGGGTAAAGCCACGAGGAACCCAAGAACGGGCTCCCACAGGTTTGGTTTTTGGTTTTTGCTTTTTTGAGACGGGGTTTCTCTGTGCATAGCCCTGGCTGTGCTGGGATTAAAGGTGTGCGCCGCCCCCCGCCCTCCCTCCCCGCTCACGTTGTAGCCTCTTTTTAATTCTTGGGTAGCCCTTCTGTAAAGTGTGATCAGAGAGTTAACATTAGTAACTAAGGCTGAAAAACAGGGAACTTGGCACTGCTTGTCAAATTGCAGCCTATGAAACTGACATAGCTTATGGATTTATTATTCAAAATTCTGACATTGTGGAAAGATACAAGCTGTCTAGGTTTCTGGCACTTGAGCTCAAAACAGTCCCTCCCCAGTTCTCACTAGGCACCCGCTGTTTCCCTCTGAGCAGAGCGCTGGAGAGACCGTTTCCACAGAACTCTCTGGCTGGCTCTCCTTGGCCCCTTCAAGTCTTTTTGGTTTTCTGAGTTCCCAGTTTCTCCTGCCTGAAACCTAACTGCTGCACACACATGTTTTCATTCTGGTTTGCTTCAAGAAAACGGCCCCTAGTTTTCCCAGGGTCTCTTTCTGAACAACTACAACCACCACCAAATGGCTCTGTGGGCAAACGTGGTCACCCCTCCCTCTCAGGGAACCCCTTCTCACGTCTGCTGCAGTTACTAGAGATGCTTTGCTGTCTCCTTCTCCTCAGCTGCTGTTTACATTTTATGAATGGAATGCTGACAGTTACAGTGGAGAGAGGGTTTTGGTGTCCCCTCCCCCCACCCCAGCATATGCTGAACATGATAAAAATATTTAGCACATCTTACTCTGGACTCGTAATGATGCTCCATTCTTTCAGCCCATTTATGACTGAATTAGAATATTCAGTAGTGTTTGGAGACAACTCCCACACTTTGTAAGCACCAAGGGGAGAAAATAGAATTTATTTAATTGGCATTCGCTTGGAAGGGAAATAACCCCACTTGAGGCGTTTCTGTGTTAGAACAGATACTGTATTGCCCACCCCCCCCCAAAAAAAAAGATCACAGCTGCTCATGCTTTGGGGAATTGGCATATACCTTCCTCAAGGAAAACTGCAAAGGCCACTTCAGGTCTCAGCCACACCCCTTTCACTCATTTAGCTCTGCAGGTTCACAGCTGACCCCTCCTCTGTCCCCCACATATTTTTTTACAGAAGCCCAAGGCTTCAGGAGAAAAGACACAGGCTACCATTGGCTTCCAGGCCACAAAGACAGACTAAGTGACATCCTTCATTCGGCAGGTCCTTAGGGAACACCTGCTTTATTCCAGGCCTGCTGTGGGCACTGGATTCTGAGATGAACTAAATGTGTTCCTTTCCTCGTTATTTCATCTAGTAAGGGGAGAGACCAACAAAAAGCCACGACTCACACTTTTAGAGACGGGGCACTTGGGGCTAGCCCACCCAGGCCGGAAGAGGGAAAAGGTGAATCAGAAGCTAAGAAACACCGGCAAGAGCATGTGGAGAGGGGCCAGGAGCTCCATTCAGCAATGCCCCCATCTTATAACTGAGGTGGGAGACGGTGGAGAGCGGGGAAGCGGGGAGGAATCCAGAGTGAGGGGAGAGGAGGTCAGACTGAGCAGGTACAGCAGTGGTAGCCCTGAGCTTTGAACTTGAATTTCATTCTGAAGGCAGCAGTAGCAAGTCTGCATTTTCTCTAGGACACAGCCCAGGAGTGTGTGGGCAAGAGCTGGGTCAAGGCTGGGAACCTGGTCAGGAGAGTCTTGGGTGACTTTGAGGAGGATCAGGTAGGTTTCAAATGTAGATGACCTTAATTCTGAGAGAGCCCCGGCAGAGAAACTGGGTTCCAGCACTGTAATGCATCAGCGTTCTGCTCCAGGAACAGGTGGTTGTTGTCGCTGTGAACAAATCTAGTCGTAAGAGGGTCAGAATATGCAGCCTTCAGATAAGTCACTTTGGCTTAAGGATTGTTTTGAGCTGACGACAAACAAAAGCAAATACCAGAAGGGTTTTTTTTTTTTTTTCTTTTCTTTCATCCGCTTTAAGAGGTGGGCATACAGTTTCTCTGGTGAAGGCATTTTCCTGGGGTCAAGAGGGCAGGAACAGAATAGACACAAAATTATTCACAGAGTTGGTATAAAGAGAGCTTTTTAAAGCCACTCTTATCTTCTTTATCAGTTACTGTTCTATAGCCGTGATAAAACGCTGGGGCCAATTCAACTTGAAGAGAGAGTTTATTTTGGCTCACAGTTCCAAAGGGATGCGTGTCTGTCATGGCAGGGAAACATGGAGCTAAGGAGCGGGCCTGGCAGAGGGAAGAGAAGCTGAGAGCTCACATCCTGAACCACAAGCTTGAAGCAGAGAGAGCAACCTGGAAATGGCTGCAGTCTCTCAACTCTCACAGGCCCCTCAACCCCCACCCTCACCCCCTACCCCCCATCCCTGTGGTGTTAATGTGTTCCCCAATATACCATGCACCCTAATAAACTTACCTGAGGTCACAGAACAGAACAGCCAGTAGATATAGAGGCCAGAAAATGGTGGCACACACGCCTTTACTCCTAGCATTCCAGAGGCAGAGATCTGTCTGGATCTTTGTGAGTTCAAGGCCGCACTGGAAACAGCCAGGCGTGGTAACAAGAGCCTTTAATCCTAGGAAGTGATGGCAGGAAGCAGAAAGGTATATAAGGCGTGAGGACCAGAAACTAGAAGCTTTTGGCTGGTTAAGCTTTTAGGCTTTCGAGCAGCAGTTCAGCTGAGATTCATTCTGGATGAGGACTCAGAGGCTTCCAGTTTGAGGAAACAGGATCAGCTGAGGAACTGGCAAGGTGAGGTGGCTGTGGCTTGTTCTGCTTTCTCTGATCTTCCAGCATTCACCCCAATACCCAGCTCCAGGTTTGTTTTTATTAAGATCTTTTAAGATTCATGCTACACATCCCGCCCTCCGTGACACACTTCCTCTAACAAGATCACACCTCCTAAGCTCCCCCACCAACAGCACCTGCAACTGGGGACCAAGTGTTCAAATAACAAGCCCCTGGGGACATTCTCATTCCTTCCCTTAGTTCCTGGTCACTGCCCCATGTATATTGCTCCCTGAAGCCTCCATCTTCTTTCCAGTCTGAACCGGTATACAACATGAGCCCCTCCCACTTTATTATGCTGTGAGTTCCCCTTCTACGAGTAAATATTATGAAAAGTTATCTTTTCTTGGTTTAGTCTGCCTTTTGTCCATTTAATTTGCAGCTCTTGGGATCTAAACTGAAGAGGGTAGGGGAACTGTTTTTCTTCCTCAGTACACATCATCATCGCATTGACTCCTCGTCTGGCTTAGATGTTCCTGCTGTTACTCACACTTTAGATGCAGAAACTAAACCAAGCAATGTTAAGAAACTGATTTAAGATCATGAAGCAGAGCTGTGTGGCCTTCAAGACCATACAGCCTAAATATCTACCAACTACGCTGTAATTCTAAGACATTTTCTGAGCTAACAAACAAGGATCAGCCTGCCAGGAAACAAATCTTCTAGCCCGAGCATTGCTGCTATCAGCAGTACAGTCAATCACGTAGACACTTTCCATGTTCTTGTAGTTCAGATAATTAGATAATTGGAGAAAATCATATAACCCATTTTGTGTCTTTCTGCAATGTCTCAAACCTTTTTTTTTTTTTTTTCTTTTCTTTTGAGACAAGGTCTCATGTACTCCAGGCTGGCCTCAGACTCGAGATTAATCCCCTGCTGACCGTGAACTTCTCTTCTTCCTGCTTCTTCCTCCTGTACTGGGATTACAGATGTTACAGATGTGTGCCATCATGTCCGGTTTATGTGGCACTGGGAAGCAAACTGAAGGCTTCAGGCATGCCCAGTAAATACCGTACAAACTGAGCTGCATCTCCAACCCAAGCCCTGTTTTGATTTGAAATTTAAAATCTCAATCTTTTCATCTATTTTCAATAGAAATGACCAGCATTCTCTTTAGTGAACCCACAAACTAAACAACAGATACCCCAATTCTGCTGGTCCTCAAAAACATGAAACAGAAAGTCATTCTTTGAGTTCTGTTAAGTGCAAAATCAAAACCTCCCCAGGCCAGCTGGGGAATGTGGGGGCTGCAGCTGCCCCTATAACTAAGCAGGGTAGCTCAGGGCCCCCTTGCTGGGATTCTGGGAGGCAGAAGAGTTCCCCTTTTAAGCAGTGGCATACTGACTATGACTCTGGCTTAGGCATTTTATAGGGCCCTCGGGTCCTCAGCTTTCCCCTGTGGGTCCTGGTTAGACACCTGTCCTGTGCCTTCCCTCCAGTCCTCCTCACATCTTCAGGGAACAAGAAGCCTCCATCACCCAGTTTTCACTTTCTTTGTCTAAGTCTTTCTAACTGTGCCCCTCTAACTCTTCTTCAGGTGCTCACTGGATCTCTGGGGCATGCCCGTTGCAGACCCAAGGGTGTCTGACTTGAGACAGGTGTGTCTGTTGGTACCCTTCTTGACTACAGGCATCTCCTCCAGCCTGCTCTCCAGGGGCAGCAAAGGTGGCCCCGCCCCATTTTTTCTATTGTTGTTTTCCTTCTTCAGCATTGTGCGCACCTGGCAGGGAAGAGGGACACTTCCCTGAAAGTCCCCCTTCCGAGATTTTAGCGCCACTCCCGGGTTTCCATGGAGCTGGATGCGTGCTGTTTAAAGACCGAAGTAGCAGAGAAAGGCCTGAGCAACTGGGCGGTCTGCATAGGCTACACTCTTCTCCTTGGAAGCTCTGGGGACATCCTTGTCCCCAGGCTGGGCTCACGTGTGTCCACGGGTCAACCCTACCATTGTTCTGCTTCCTCCCCAGCTTTAGTCTCTGTTGACAGGGTGTACAATCCTGTCTTATTCCTAACGCCACAAGCTACTGTGGCCAACACTAACATGATGACACAGAATGACACGCACACCCCATAGTTCCTAAGGACTGCTCTTGCTCCCCTTGGCAGACCGCCCCCCAGGTGGTCCCTAGCCTTGGTGGTCTGGCTGCCTTGGGGACACCTGGGCCACATGGATGATGTCTAATCCACTTGAGTGTACATGGTTTCATTCTTTTCTCTAGGGGCCTTCCCTAAGCAAACGGAGGATTCAACACATATGGCAAAAGGTTTCTTTCCCTCACTCACGGGCTCCAGAGGCAGCTGAGTCTTAGTCACGACCTGTGTCAACTCGTAATTGAAAAGCTGTGCCTGTGGCGGTGTCCTATCCCCTGGACAGCACCCTCCCTCTTTCCTTCAGGCTCTTTTATCAGTTGCTCTGGATCCCGGGATGAAACCCTGTCTCTCGGAATGAAGTCAGACGGGAAAACCTGACAAAGAGCACGTCTCTTCCTGGCTCTGCTGGAATTCCCCCAAGGGGCCAGGATTCTAGAATAATAGGTAGCTAAGCCGAGGAGATATAGTTTAGACTCTTCTGTAGAGGAGGGTGTGTATGGGCCTCCTGCTTGATGGATTGGGTGGTCGAATAAGGTTGGTAATAATTCCCCCACTGTACTGCATACGTGGACTGAAATTCTATGCGTTTCTAGCAAAATTTCAGTGGCAGAAAATGTCAACTGTGTGTGCTCCCTTCCAGCTGCATCCTGTGCACAGCACTGGGGCCTGGTATCCAGCAGAGGGGCAGTCAGTGATGGACCCACGAAGAACGAGTGGATGGATGAGATTGTTTATTTTTATTTTTATTTATTCTTCTCTCATACAATACATCCCGACCAGAGCTTCCCCTCTTGCCACTCCTCTCAGCCCCCCACCAAATCCCCCTTGCCCCCCAGATCCACTCTCCCCCTCGTCTGTCTCCCCCCTGAAAAGAGCAGGCCTCTTAGGGGCAGCAACCAAAGGGACAAGATGCAATAAGAACAGGCACAAATCCTCACATCAAGGCTGGGCGAGGCAACCCAGGAGGCGGGGAAGGGTCCCAAGAGCAGACATAAGAGTCAGAGACACCCCACTGTCAGGAGTGCCCCCAGAACACCAAGCCAACCGCCATAACATACATGCAGAGGTCCTAGCACAGACCCAGGCAGGCTCTGAATGGATACATTTTTAAAAATATTCTATGTGTATGATTGTTTGGCTTGGATGTATGTCTGTGTACCATATGTGTGCTGTGGAGTCCGGAAGAAGGCATCAGATCCCCTGGAACTGAATTTATAAATGGTTGTGAACTGCTATATGGGCACTGGATCCCCAGGTCCTCTGGAAGAGCAGCCAGTGCTCTTAACCTCTGCTCCATCTCTCCAGCCCATGAGTAATGTTGTAAGAATCTCCTGGAGCATCACGATGCTCTGGGAGACAAGAGACCTAGACTAGTAGGAACAGAAGATCATTCATCTGAAAATACTGATTTCCTCTTTCTTCACATACCCTCCACTTTAATCTTTGTCTTCTTATTTTACCCAATTCTCCCTCTAAACCAGTGGTTCTCAGCTATCCTAATGCCGAGGCCCTGTAGTACAGTCCCTCATGCCGTGGTGACCCCCCAACCCTGAAATTATTTCATCGCTTCTTCATAGCTGTAGTTTTGCTACTATTATGAATTGCAATGTAAATATCTGGTGTGTGATCCCTATGAAAAAGGGGCCTTTGACCCCCGGGTTGAGAACCGCTACTTTAGATGTTTATGTGTGAGCAGGACACACCTGGTCAGTGATGAAGGGACAGGGAGTTCTCTAGGGAAAGGGACTTCAGAAAGGACAGAGAGACACTTTCTACTACTACCAACTACCTGTCTAGGTTGGGTGAATTGTCTAACCACTAGACTCAAATTTCTCACCTCAGAGTTTTCAGTACAGGTAGTTCTACAGGTTTGTATGGGAGAGAGAGGAATGGCTGAAAACACAATCTTGAAAGCTAAAGTTGTGTGTGTGTGTGTGTGTGTGTGTGTGTGTGTTTTTATTTCTCTTTTTTGTGGTATTGGGAATTGAACCCAGGGCTGAATGCATGCTGGGCAGGTGCTTTACCACTGAGCTCTATCAACCAACTCTATTTAAACTTTTAATCTGGAGATGAAGGTTCACGAAGTTGCCCAGGATGGCCTTGAACTTGTTACCCTTTTGTTTCAGTCTCCATGGTAACTAGGATCACAAGCCTGTACCACCTGGCCCAGCTCTAAAGCCCTGTGTGGTATAAGCAATCATTGTTCTGTATGTGACCATGAAGAGCCACTTGAAAGCCTAGCACAGTGAGAGGTTTTGCTCGCTGAGGTCCACAGGCCTCCAGTCCTGTTCGTGACCTCATCATCCAGCATTTCATAGTGAGAGTGTGAGCAAGGACCACCACCCAGGAGTGCCCAGAAGAGATTTCTGATGCTGAGGACATTTCTGGAAGGGAACAGCTGTCTTCCATGGCAGGTAGCTAGGTAGCTATGGCAAGAAGCTCTTGGGTGGTCTTGAGTCTTCTGAGCAGATGTGTGGTGTGGCCATGGCTTTAAGATGGGCAGAGAAGGGACACCCGAGAATGACAGACATGGCTATCTGTGAGAGCTGGGAAGGTGGCTGCTATGAATGGCTGTGCTATCTGCTTTTTGATTAAGCGCTTGACAACTAGCCAGGTGGTTTGCTCGGCTGCGGGTGACGTTTGTGACATTTGTCTCCTGTCTCTCTCTGTTGAGGCTCCAAGAGGCTTGTCTTGGGGTTTCTATTGCTGTGAAGAGAAACAATGACCACAGCAACTCTCATAAAGAAGAACATTTAATTGGGGCTGGCTTACAGTTCAGAGGTTTAGTCCATTATCATCAAGGCGGGAAGCATGGTGGCGAGCAGGCAGACATGGTGCTGGAGAAATACCTGAGAGTTCTACATCCTGATCTGCGGGCAGCAGGAAGAGAGTGAGACACTGGGCCTGGCTTGAGCATCTGAGACCTCAAAGCCCTCTCCCAGTGACTCACTTCCTCCAGCAAGGCCACACCTCCTCACAGTGCCACTCCCTATGAGATTATGGGGTCCATTTTCACTCAAGCCACCACAAGTCTCTCAACTTGCTCCAAGTGGTACAACTACTGAGTGGTAGGTAGAACTGCAACTTGGCTCAGACCAGTTTCAACTGCTCTAGTTCACATGACTAGAATGTTTCCTCACGTTGCTGAGGGTGCTGGGAACCATTAGTTTTCAAAGGGAAGAGAAATGAGGAAATGCTAAAATGACAGAGAGACCAAAACGTGTTCAGTCACGGAGGATGTGGGAAAGGAGCACTCTCCTTCCATTTCCTCAGAGCAAATTGGGCGTTCAATGAATGTTTCTTGAGTGACTGAATGTGAAAAATAAACCCAGGGTCCCAGAGACTTTTCTGAGGGTACAGAAGAGAAAGCATGGAGGTGAGTCTACTTTGTCCCATGCTTCCTACATCTGGAGGAGAGATGTAAGTAAAGTATTGAGACAAGGAGGTCAGATTCAGGTCAGTCATTTGGGAAATACAGCAGAGTCATTCATGAGGGTGAGGAGAGCTGGGATGAGCAAGAAGTTTCTCTTCCCAAATGCTTGTATGAATTCATCCATTGCTTCTGAATTCCATTCACTTGGGCATGTACCACTCGGGTGTCTTGATAATGTCACATGACCTGTTATCATATTTCTTATGACTAACCTACCATATGCTAAACGTTTCATAATAGGATGTTGAGAATTGTGATATCAAATTAAATGATAGGAATGTTGAATCTATACAGGAGCCAAATTAGCTCTGCTCTGAATGAATATCATCCATGAGAGGTAGTTCAATGGTAGAATGTTTGTCTCTAATGTAAAATGTCCTGGGTTGATTTTTATTTGTTTTGTGACAGGGTCTCATTGTGGAGCCAAAGATGGCCTGGAATTCACAATCCTCTCTTCACTCCCTGAGTGCTGGAACTACTTGACATGTTGTCCACGAGTATCCACTCAGCTGATATAACTATCATATAATTACCGACCAAGAGTAGATTAAAAATTATATCAATCACATCAAATACCCAATCAGTATTCAAATTTCTCCAAATTTTGTTTTTTTTTAAGATACTTGATCAAATCCATCTCAAGAAGATGCATGTGTATGCAGGTACTTCTTTAACTTTGAAGTTAACACAGACTATCACTGTGACACTTTCAGATACGTGTGTCATTACTCTTTGTTCTGGTTTATCTGCCATGCCCATTACTTCTCCCATCTCTCCAGGCCCTCGCTGGCTCCCCACTTCTGACTTCCTGTCACGTGTATTCCATTACCCTTTGCAGACTCCTCCTTTATGCTGTCTTCCTCCCCTTTCATGGTCTGCTTCCTAGCCTCGCCACACACACACACACACACACACACACACACACACACACATACACACAGGCACACACACACACACATACACACAGACACACACACACACACAGACACACAGGCACACACACACACATACACACACACACACACATACACACACACACACACACACACACACACACACACACACACACACATACACACACACACACACACACACACGCAAGTCCAAGTCCTGCCTATGAGAGAAAGCATGGTCTTTTGAGGGGGTCCCTGTAAGTTCTACTGCTGCAGGTAAGAAGAAAACCTGGTTCAGCACAACTTAGTTAGTCAGGCTGGTTTAAACTCCTGGCGTCTGACCCCAAGCGGTTTATTTTTGACATATTTAAACACAATAAAGCTTTGGGAAGAGGTTTCTTTGTGACAGTTATCACAATAAAGCTTAGGGCATGGCTACATCGAAACTCCTTTGCAATGTCTTTTTTTTATTTTTTTTATTTTTTTTTATTTTTTAATGGCTGGAGAGACAGCCGTGGGTGCTGGGAACCGAACTCTTATATTTTTGGTTGTGAGCCTAGCCTTTAACGGCTGAGCCATCTCTCCAGCCCGCAATGTCTTTTGCAAAGCACCTATGATCTCTTCCCCCAAGAATGGACTCTATTGACAGAGACAAAGCTCAGGACAAGGACTTGGCAGAAGCATTAGGACGGGTCCTGTTGACTGAGAAACGATGCTCAGGATAATGACGCCTTCTTCAGGGAAGAAGGGTTTGCAATAAGCACAATAGCAAACTTTTGCAAAGTACATGTGACCTCTTCCATAAGGACGGGTTCTATTGACTGAGAAACGATGCTCAGGATAAAGGGGATTCAGGAAAGGGCTGGCTCCACAGAATAGCGGATCACCAGGTTATGAAACATCTGCTTCAGCCTCCCAGGTGAACAGGTTTTGGTTTCTTCCATTGAAGAAGAAGCCCGTGTAGTTAACAATCCTGGATTCTCTAGTGCTCTCTGTAAGTGCGTGGACCTCGTGACCTCTACAGTCTTTGTCGTTCTGAGTCTGGCTTATGTTGATGAGCTAAGTATTTCCAGTTCCATCCATTTTCCTGCAAATGTTATCATTTCATTTCCCTCGATGGCTCCCACAGTTCCATTGGGTCTATGTACCACATTTTCTTTATCCATCTGCCTGTCGATGGACTTGTAAGCTGGTTCCATTTCCTGGCTATTGTGAATAATGCAGCAGTCGATGAGGATGTCCGTGGTGTGTGGCCTTAAGAGTCCTCCAGGCACACACCCCAGTGTTGTATGGCTGGGCCATATAGCAGTTCTATTTTAGTGTTAGTTAGGAACCCCTCCCGATGTCCACGATGACTACATAAGTTTACATCCCCACCCAGCACTGAGAAGGAAGGGGTTCCTATTTTCCTACATCTTTATCAGCTTCTGTTATTTGTTTTCTGGATGACAGCCATTCTGACTGGGATGAGATGGAATCTCGAAAGTCTTAATTTGCATTTCCCTTATTGCTAGAGGTATTGAATGCTTTCCTGAGAATTATTAGCCAGTTTTATTCCTTACTCAAGAAGCGTCTATTCCGATCATTGGCCGTTTATTGATTTGCATGGGTTTTGTATTTAACTTTTGAAGTTATTCATATATTTTAGATATTAATCCCATGCCTGGTGTGACCTGTGGTGACCACATGGTCAGCAAAGATTTTTCCTGTCTTATAGACTGCAATTAATTTATAAGAATCTTCTGACATCTCATTCTTTCCCGTCACCATCCTTACCCCATCTCCAGAGAAATAAGGAAATAAATAGAATCTTCAATTGGTTGAGTCTCTGGTCTGGATTTTTACCAGTTGCAGCTCTAATGTTTCATGGTCTCTTGTTTCATCTGAGAAGGGTATTGGATTCTAGACATGTGAAGATGTTGGATTTTTCTAGCAAGAACACTTTGTGAGAGTTACTGTGCACTTCTCCCAGGAGAGTCTAGACGCCTCTTGTTGAGAAGTTTGGCTCCAGTGAGGATCTTGGTCTTGATGCCTTTGTTCAGAGGTTGTACAGGACACCATTCTATCATCTTCTCACTTATTAGCCGGAATCCTCCAAACAGGATCCTCCTCCTCCTCCCCTCACAGGAGGGCACACGGGGAAAGACGGGATGAATGCTGCCTGCCATTGGACAGGAGTGGGGAGGTGTGCCAGCATCCCCCAGGGATTCCAGCGGTGCACGTCAGCTGTGGCGGTCCTCCACCCCGCCTGTCATTGATTTCTGTTTTCTGAGTGAAGATGCTGAAGCCAGCCTGTCTGGGACCAGAATTCTCATTGTACCAACAACTAGCCAAGTGACTTTCGACTAGGCCTTTAACATTTCTGAGTCTCCCCATGCTCGTTTGGAAGTCAGTACCTTTAACGGCTCCTTCATCCAGCAGCTCTTCTGAGGAGTAAGTGAAACTGTGTGTGTTTGTGAAGTGCTTGGGACACAGTAAGGGCGAGGTTGGTGAGGAGACAGGACAAAGAGGAGAGTGACTGGAAGACAGCACAGGCTTTGCTCAGGACAAACCCTGTGGAGAGGAACTACAGTGTAAAGAACCAGAGCCATCTCCTGCCCATAGGATGGGGTAGTTATGGGGCAGAAAGGGGGAAATGGGGGCTGAATTTTTGTTGTTGTTTTGGCCTGCAGCCAGCCATTGATAGGGGTGACTAGGGAAGTAGTGTGTGTAGTAGATTAATGAATTGCTGGGTGTGGTAGTGCATGCTACTCAGGAGGCAGAGGTGGGCATATCTCTGTGAGTTCAAGACCAGCCTGGTCTACATGGTGAGTTCTATGCTAGTCAGAGTTGCATAGTGAGACCCTATCTCAAGGAAAGAAAACAAGGAAAGAAGGAAGCAAGGAAGGAAGAAAGGGAGGGAGGAAGGAAGCAAGGGAGGGAGGGAGAAAGAGAGGAAGGAGAATGGAAGAAATCAATCAAGCAAGGCAGGCACCTGGTAGTTACTGGGGTTTGATATGATGACCATGAGACTATCTACAAGTTAGAACCAGACACTTCAGTTCTTGGAACTGTCATGCTGTGACCAAACTGGAGGAGCTTTACAAATGGCGTGACCAAGGCTAACAACAAGCCCAACGTGTTTGCCATCATTAATAATGTTGTGCTTTAAAAGTTGACTTAGTGGGTTGTAGATAACGGCGTAATGTAAAAAAAAAATCTCCAAGGAATTCGAATGTGGACCTGGGTGGGGTAGCAAAGATTATGATGTCTAAAGAGGTAATGCTTGTGACTGAATTATGCTTTCACAAGATGGACGAAGGATGCAGCTCAGCGGGTAGGGTGCTTGCTAGCTTGCAGGAAGCCCTGGGTTCTAGCCACGGCACTGCATAAACTGGCCATGGTGGAGCAAGTCTGCAACCCCAGCATTGGAAAGTGAAGGTAAGATGATCACAAGCTCAGGGTTATCTTCAGCTACACAGGGAGTTTGGGGTCACCCTGGGCTACATGGGATCCTGTCTCAAAAGAAAGAAGACGGAAGGTGGCCTGGGATGAGCCCTCCCCTTTACTCATCAACACTCTGAGTTTCAGCAAGGACATCAGCCTCTTAGTGCTCAGTGTCTCCATCAGAGCTAAGACTGATTGCAGTGCACACTTAGAGCCATTAGTCAGACTGCTGTGCCGCACAATGCCTGGCACATAGTAGGTGCTCAATTTTAGTTGTGTTGAACATTACAGCACAGGTCAGAGTCTTGTGTGCCCAACTGATGAACTTCTCTGCCTAGATTTTTCTGTCCATATAACCAGAACTGTAAACGCTGAAATCTGAGAAAACTGTATTCCACCCAAACATCTTAAAAAAAAAAAGGTATCTGTCTGTCTTTAGAGTGATGAACAGCTGTGCAGAGGCATGCTCTAGTAGTTCCCAATACATTTAAATGGTTTGGCAATGAAAGAAATGAAGACCATCTGAAGACCTGCACCAGCACTGAGATGGATTTTCTGGCCTCTTGCTTGTAGATGAAACCACCTTGGGTGTTTCTTCTGTTCCACGGTTCTTATCTACACATTATGAATTGGGGACATTTCATCCGATATGCTGTGTGCTGCGAAGAGGCAGCATTTTGTTTTCCAAACATCCTGATTTGTCATCCACAAAGACAACAGACAAGATAGTCTTCAAGAGACAGATGCTATGGAATGAATTATTGATCAAAAACCATGAACAAGTTAGAAGATGAAATACATTTACCAAATCCTTTTAAAAAATTATATCCCACCTCCAACTCCAGAGATCCGTTGACAGTAGAGGAAAGTGTAGAGAACACTGGTTAAGTCCAATGGTAATCGCCAAGAGCCTTGTATTTTAGGCAGTGGTTCCTAATCTTTCCAATACTGGGTATCTGATTAGTTAGGGTTTCTACTGCTGTGAAGAGACACCATGACCATGGCAACCTTTTAAAAGGAAAACATTTAATTGGGGCTGGCTTACAGTTTCAGAGGTTTAGTCTATTATCATCATGATGGGACATGGCGGTGTGCAGGCAGACACAGTCCTGGAGAAGGAGCTGAGAGTTCTACATCTTGATTCTAGGCAGTAGCAAAGAGACTGTCACACTAGGCATGGCTTGAGCATATATGAGACCTCAAAGCCTGCCTCCACAGTGATGTACTTTCTTCATCAAGCCACACTGGCTCCAATAAGGCCACACCTCTTAATAGTGCCACTCCCTATGGGCCAAACATTCAAACACATGAGTCTGTGGAGGCCATTTCCATTCAAGCCACCACAATGGGATCTCATTTTGTGATTTCCCCTTCAAAATGGCCTTGTATTTGGAAAGGCTGAACACACCAAACTGCATTTGTGAATATTGAATTTATTTCCCTTCTTTTTTTTTTTTTTTTTTTTTTTTTTTTAAATTAACCAGAGTCATCTATAACTACTAGTCACGGTTTTCTGACAGGAGGGAAGACATTCTCCAGGCACTTTTAAACCTCCTTGGCTATAAGAACTTTGAAACAACAGTTCCCCAGGAATTGAAATTCCCCCCAGGAATCTCATCCTTGGAGAAAGGTTGTGTGGCAGTTGGTTCTGAGAGTGAAACCTTCCATCCCAGGAGGAACCTTCTTAAGACACAGAATGGGAAAAGGGAGGTGAAACAAGAGGAAATTATAAAACAGGATGTTTATATGAGTGACAAAACAGGATGTTCTAAGGAAAGGTGAAACCCCCTAACCTGAAGGGAAGCTCATTAAGACAGGAAGTAAACGATTCAAAAAAGCTTCAGGAAGTCCCTGAAACTGACCAGATTCACAAGGCCCCTCCCTCCTCAAGAGTATGTAAGTGGTGAAGGTTCCTCCAGTCACCCTCAGACAAGCTAAATGCCTACAAGATGCTCAGACAAGCTGAGGTGCCTAGGAGAGGTTCCCACCAAGTAGCTGGGAAGACTCTCAGAGCAACCGAACTACCTGCCAAGAACACTCTCCACCCGGTTGATCTGCCTGCAGGCTACGCAACATGCTCCAGATTTCCAGACTCTGTGAGCTGTCACCCGTGTGGGGGTGGGCTTTGGTGATGGCAGCTGTCTGAGTCATTTCTGTTTCTGTCTCAAGTATCTTAGTGCTTTATTGCTGTGAAGGGACACCATGACCGAGGCAACTCTTATAAAGGGACGCATTTAATTGGAAGCATGGTCATAGTTTCAGAGGCCTAGTCCATTAGCACCATGGCCGGGAGCATGGACACACAGGCAGGGGCGGTGCTGGAGCAGTCACTGAGGGTTTTGCATCCTGATCCTTAGGCAGCAGACAGAGACAAACACTGGTACAGGCATTTAGAACTTCAAAGCCCATTCCTAGCAATGCACCTCTTCAAACAAGCCACTCTTCCCAGTCCTTCCAAAGAGCTCATCAACTAAGCATGCAAATGTATGAGCTAGGGAGTCATTCTCAGTCAAACTACCACAGCAACCCTTACAAAACTCCCTGGTTCACCAAGTCGGACCTTGATAGTATCCTCACTTTGGTTGGCTGTTGGTTCTGTTGGGGTGAGCAGACATCTGGTCAAGCCTACCCAAGAAAATGTCCAACAACGTTCTTGGAAAAGGCCCAGCGAAGCCTGGTCCAGCCAGAGGAGGAATTTGTCTCCCAGGAAGAGATTCTACACAGCTGACAACTTTTCAGACCTCCTGCCAGGAGAGACGATTGTGGGCTGGACCACATCTTGGCCAGTTATTGCTTAGTTATTCGGGTCTCTTGCCCTCTATTTTTCTATATTTATATGAGTGCTCTGCATGGATACCTGCACACCAGAAGAGGGCATCAGATCCTATTCTAGATGGTTATGAGCCACTATGTTGTTGCTGGGAATTGAACTCAGGGCCACTGGAAGAGCAGCCAGTGCTCTTAACCGCTGAGCCACCTCTCCAGCCCCTCTTGCCCTCTGTTTTAACCCACATTGTAGCTGGAGTTTTCCTGCCTTGCCCACAGTCAGGACAAATCTTTGTTACCTGCCAGTCCCACAGCCGCTCAGACCCAACCAAGTAAACACAGAGACTTATATTGCTTACAAACTGTATGGCCATGGCAGGCTTCTTGCTAACTGTTCTTATATCTTAAATTAACCCATTTTTATAAATCTATACCTAGCCGGGCGGTGGTGGCGCACGCCTTTAATCCCAGCACTCGGGAGGCAGAGCCAGTCGGATCTCTGTGAGTTCGAGGCCAGCCTGGTCTACAGAGTGAGTTCCAGGAAAGGCGCAAAGCTACACAGAGAAACCCTGTCTCCAAAAAGAAAAAAAAAAAAATCTATACCTTGCCACGTGGTGGCTTACCGGCGTCTTTACATGCTGCTTCTCCTGGCGGTGGCTGCAGTGTCTCTCCCTCCTTCTTCCTGTTTCCCCAATTCTCCTCTCTCCTTGTCCCGCCTATACTTCCTGTCTGGTCACTGGCCATCAGTGCTTTATTTATATAGAACGGTATCCACAGCACCACATCTTTAAGAGGGCTCTGAGGGCAGAACACCTGTCATGAGTTGGAACTTAGAGACTCCTGAAGGTTGTTTTCTGACCTTCGCAGGTGGGTGCTCCCCTCCACAAATAGTAAGAATAAACGTGAACTTAAATCTCAGGTCAGTGCCCTGGAGGTAACTCCGGGTTGGGGAGGGCGTCACTACACCTCTATTTACTCCTCCTCCTAGCATGGCTACATTGACTGCATCTCCTTTCTCTGCTGTTGACTGTTGATGACGTCTTTAATTGGCTATTGAGGACAAGTGGTGGAGCCTAGCTTGTTACGGCTGCCAGGATTCAGGCTTCAAGTCTAAATACTCTGGCTACAGTATGCGACAGTCGGAGTGACTCCCCTGATGTTTTAGAATTCCCGCTAAAGCATATCTGAGTTCAGGAGTTTTGAAATGAAACCATCTTTAGTGTGCAAAGACACAGTTGTCTCTATTGATGGGGAGATCGGAGTCTCGTGTGGGGTTCGGTGGCAGTGATGGCCGACCATTTGTGAGAATCTGGGCTCAATGCATAGCATGGAAAGTGAATGAGAGTGATAGTTCGGACACTCAGCATCTTTTAATTTTTGGTTTCAACCCCTGGTTGGAAGAATAAATGGCTTTTCGGAGATGCCGCTCTCTCCCTGCTTCCCTCCCTCCACAGGTGTTGTGGGTATGGGTGTTTTGCTTGCATGTATGTCTGGGTACTACATGTGTGCAAGTACATAAGAAAGTCAAAAGAAAGCATTGGCCGGGCGGCGCACACCTTTAATCCCAGCACTCGGGAGGCAGAGCCAGGCGGATCTCTGTGAGTTCGAGGCCAGCCTGGTTTACAGAGTGAGATCCAGGAAAGGCGCAAAGCTACACAGAGAAACCCTGTCTCGGAAAAATAAATAAATAAAAGAAAGCATTGTATCTTCTGAAACGGAAGTTACAGTCAGTTGTGAACCACTGTGTGGGTGATGGGGACCAAACCCAGGTCCTCACTGAGGATAGCAGCCAGTGCTCTTAACCACTGAGCCATCTCTTCAGACCCAAACACATCTGGTTAAGACTTAGAACCTGAGAGTAAAGGTTTCATAACAAGAGGGGACAAAAATGGCAGGTGAAGCTGGGTGGTGGTGGTGGTGACACAGGCCTTTAATCCCAGCATTCGGGAGGCAAAGCCAGGCAGATCTCTGTGAGTTCAAGGCCAGCCTGGTCTACATAGTGAGTTCCAGGACAGCCAGAGCTACATTGTAAGACCCTGTTTCAAATAAATAAATAAATAAATAAATAAATAAATAAAATGCCCAGTGGGACTAGGGCTGCTACCCGCTGGCTGCGGGCTGGGTAGATTATTCAATACCATCAGGTAGACAGACCTAATGTAATTACTGTGTTCTTAAATGTGGCCATGGGAAGCAGAACATGCGACACAATGCAATAAAGATGTGCTTTGGCCATTCTGGCTTAGAAGACACAAGGCTGCTACAAGGGAGGAATAGGTCCGGCTTCCAGCTGGAAAGGAAAGGTTAATAGTTCACAGCTTCCATAAGGGCACCCAGCCCGGCCAACACCGTGATTTGTAACCTAGTGAGACCTGTTTCAGATTTCTGCCCTCCAGGACTGGAACACAATACATGGACGTTGTTTTGATCCACCCTGTCTGTGACAGTCTGGGACAGGAGCTCCCCAAACTAGAGAACTTCTTGACCCACACTTCTTGACCTCCACATCCCTTCCTGGGTCTGTGCTTTGGCATGAGTGAGCTACCCCTTGGTCCGTGGGGGCTATGCTTAAATGTCCCTTCAGGAGAACTCACCTTGAAATGTGATCTCCATCTCACGGTAGTAGAGGGTAGGAATTTTACGGGAGTGGTAGCACACACCTTTAATGCCAGCACTTGAGAGCCAGAGGCAGGTGCAAGTTCAAGGACAGAATGGTCTATCCATACACTGAGTTCCAGGCCTATCAGGATGACACAGTGAGACCCTATCTCAGAGAAGGGTGGGGAACAATAATTCATCTATCACACTTAGAAGCGGAGGTTGTTCAGGATTACATGAGGTCATCAGGGTGGTGTGTATGCTTTAATCCTGTAAGACACAAGCACACACATGATTTAACTTGCCATGTAAAGCTTAGGACACTGATGGCAAGAAGGTTATCACTACATGTGGTCCCTTGTCGTTAAGCTGGAATCATGAGCCAGAACAAGACAGTTGCCCTTGTCCGTTTTCACGTCGTTGGTTATTCTGTAACATGCTTTTCTTTTCTGTCCTGTGGCTGAATTCTTGTTTCCGCGTACCCTCATTAGGACGAGGCCACCTTCTGGCAGCAGAAGCTAACCTTGTCTGCCTTTTACAAGGCAGGGCCACTGTGTATACGGTCCTCACACCTGCGCTTTTTTGTTAACTTTCCCTGCCTTCCATCCGGGTACTGCGGTAGCTGTTTCTCTCTCCCAGGAGCATTCACTGTCTTCTGGATTCAAGGTGGGTTGTGAGTATCTCCTCTACTGTGTGTGTGTGTGTGTGTGTGTGTGTGTGTCTGTCTGTCTGTCTGTCTGTCTGTCTGTCTATGATGCTGGAGACTGGACTCAGGGACTCACACATCTTGGGCAAGTGCTCTACCACTGAGCCACATCCCGAGACCTCTATCATACTTTAAAGCCCTGGCAAGGATCATCTTTGATTGATCACTAAATCTACAGGGCTGAGGCAATACATTTGTCCTATGAACTTAACAAAGAGTCTCTTATATGTGTGCACATATACGTGTAGATATGTGCATGTAGATATAAGTAACAAAGATATGCAAACAACACTCTACACTAACCTTATGCCTTCAAAGGAAGGACTAAGAGAAAGAACACTGGAGTTGGTCTGTATCCCATCGTTCTCTGGGAACAGCCTGAGCACTGGGGCAATGGCTGAGACGACTGGGGAGGTCTATCTGAACCGTGGAGCCCAGGCATCTCCTGGATTTGAGCAAGGAGAACTGTGGAATATGAGCCACAGCAGGGCTGACGTGCCACTCCCATTTTCGTTTTGTTTGGGATCTAGTCACCACACATGGATGCAGTATGCTCTTTTTTCTAGGCTGAGGTTAGACAGACATCTTTCTAGAAACTGAGTGAAGCGAGCCACGGCATCCAAATGTCTGCGTGTATACCTGGCTTGTATGCAAACATGCATAGCTCGTCTCATCCGTTTTAATACAAGGCCATGCTTTTTAAAAAGCAATGCAATGTTTTGTCTTCAGGGTGAGGAGCTATCTTTGTAACGCTGTCCTTTCCAGGCTATTGAGACAGAAACTGTCCATAATGCAGCTTGCTAAGGCGCTCACTCTGCTGTCTTCTGGCTTTGGTCTTTCTAAAGTCAACACTGACCTGAAAATAAACAACCCATGAAGAGCCTTCCTAACCCACCATACTTCTTGGTTGGCCTTTCCTTTCTAGAATTTAGAAAAGACAAAGCAGTGATACATTTTAAATTGGCTATATTTTCATTGAATGGACTAGTTACCATGTGCTCAGACACTACATTAAGTGCTTTTCAGCTATGACACTATTTACAAGGCTGCAGGAAATGAAAGTTTAAAAATGTTCTTTCATTAGTTTTTACATTGTGTGTGTCTTTGAGTGTGTACCCATGGGTGCAGGTCTCTCTGAGGAATCCAGAAGACGGCACAGGCTCCCTGGAGCTGGAGCTAAAGGCGGTTGTCAGGTTCCTGATGTGGGTGTGGGAACCAAATGTAAGTCTTCTGCAAGACCAGTACTTGCTCTTAAGGACCGAGCCATCTCTCTAGTGCTGGTACTGTTATTTTTAAAGTAGGTGTCTGTGCTATAGAATTTTATGTTAGCCTGACACTAGCTAGAGTCATCTGAGGGAGGACATTGAGAAAATGTCTCCATAAAATCAGGCCATAGGCAAGTCTGTAGGTCATTTTCTTAATTAGTGATTGATGGGGGAGGGCCTAGCCCATTGTGGGTGGTGCCATCCCTAGACTGGTAGTCCTGAGTTCTATAAGAACTGGCTGAGCTATGTGGTCAAGGCTCGCTTTGAGCTCCTGGTTCTCCTTCTTCCATCTCTTGAGTGCTGTGATTTTGGGGTGTGTAGCATGAATCTTAAAAGTTCTTATTAATAAAATCAAACCCGAGGCCAGTTATTGGGGTGAATGCTAGAACATCAGAGAAGCAGAACAAGCCACAGCCACCTCACCTCACCAGTTCCTCAGCTGGTCCTGTTTCCTCAGACTGGAAGTCTCTCAGTCCTCATCCAGAATGGGTCTCAGCTGAACTGTAGCTCAGAGCCTAAAAGCTTAACCAGGCCAAAAGCTTCTAGTTTCTGGTCTTCACGCCTTATATATCTTTCTGTTTTTGCCATCACTCCCTGGGATTAAAGGTTCACTTCTTGGGATTAAAGGGGTGTGTCACCATGCCTGGCTGTTTCCAATGTGGCCTTGAACTCACAAAGATCCAGAGGGATTTCTACCTCTGGAATGCTAGGATTAAAGGTGTGAGTGTCACCATTTTCTAGCCTTTGTATCTAGTGGCTGTTCTGTCTCTGACCCCAGATAAGTTTATTAGGGTGCACAATATTTTGGGGAACACAATACCACCACAGGGGTGTGTGGTTTTGTTTTGTTTTGTTTGTTTGTTTTGTTTTTGTTTTTTTCAAGACAGGGTTTCTCTGTGTAGCTTTGTGCCTTTTCCTGGACTCACTTGGTAGCCAGGCTGGCCTCAAACTCACAGAGATCCGTCTGGCTCTGCTCCGAGTGCTGGTTTTTTTTTTTTTTTTTTTTTGACAGTTACCCTAGCTTTCACTTTATTCAATTTTTCTGTACAGTGTTACGTATTTTTACAATTAAGAAGTAGAAAAGCCAATATAAGGAAAGTTAAATCAGGAAGAAGTATTTACACCTATAATGGTTACATCCCTTCTCAAACACAAGTCTCCAGACACTGCTCAAGTTAGCTCAGCGGAAAAGTGCAGCAGGACACAGTTCCCAGACACAGAATACAAGTTAGGGAAGCAAAGAGGCTGGACTATCCTTCTATAAACAAAAGTGGGAGGTCCTCCAAGTTCCTTGAGAGAATGTCAAAGTGTTTTTTTTTTTTTCCTTTTATAATAGAATACCCCCTCCTACCTGAGTCTGCTCTGGAGTGTGAGTGTGTGTGTGTGTGTGTGTGTGTGTGTGTGTGTGTGTGTGTGTGTGTGTGTTCTTACATAATTTTAAAGGGTCTTTAACTCCAGGGCTTAAGTGATCCTCCTGCCTCGGCCTCTAGAGTTGCTGGGACTATAAGCATGCACCACATGCCCAGGCAGAGGTATTTTTACTGACTGGAACTGTCCTGATCTGGCCTAGGTCTGCAGATTCCTTTTCTTCCCTGCACCATGCATGCTGGCTCTGCCGAGGTTCCTCCTTTGTTCACTGACTTGCCCACAAGGAGGGAGGCCCTATGAGAACGTGCACCTACAAGAGGTTTCAATACACGCTGCTTTCAACACTGCACAGCTTGCCTCATCAGACTTCCTAACTCAACTTCCTAATTCACAAGGCTGGAAACAAGACAGACTAAGGGCATTTCTAGGAGGGGCAGTAGCTGAGATGGGGCTATTATGAAAGATGGCCTGAGTAAGGCAGCGACACCCAAGATGGCTATGCTTAATGCCTTTGACAGTAGATTCAGATCAGGCAGGTCCAGGGTCCAACTCCTTCCGTTTTTTCTGGAGGCCCCGGACCTGACCCCGACCCCAGTTGATTCGAGTCTGGAGGTTGGCTATATCTGCAGCCAGCTGAAGCGCCACCCCGGAAGCTGGCCTGGGCCTGTCGAAGACTGTGAGGAACCAAGATTCCAAACCAGTTCAAGGGATCTTGAGGGACCACGGAGGCCCCTGACACTTGGGTCTTGGTAGGGCCCTTGCGCCTGCGCAGAGATGCCTCGCTGGGTCCCACTTCCTCCGGGGTCTGGGCATCAGCTTTGATCACCCTGAAGGTCTGAGGTCCATCCTGGGCCTCGCTGGCGCGCACGCAGATCTGAGGCTCCATACACGAGGCATACTGCAGGGGCCCCACGGACTTGGCGCCCATGGCATAGCGAGCCTTGGCAAGCGAGAACCATCCCTCCTCCACCCGGGCGTTCAACGCCGCCCGCTTTGCCTCCAGTTCCTCCAGGTCGCTGAGCAGCTGCAGGGTACACCGAGTCCAACTCCTCTCGCAGGGCCGGGACCGCCATGGCCCAGCCGCTCCCGGGACTGGTTGTTTTGTTTCTATGACAAAGAAAATCTTGCTTGTAATCCAGGCCACCCTGGGAACTCAGTATGTAACCCAAGTGGGTTTCAGACTCCACTCTATCCCCAACTCTTCCTCCCAAGTGCTAGGATTACAGGCATGTAATACTATGCTCAGCTCTGCAGATATTTACAGTATGGACTGTGTAGAAATCACAGCTCCGAGGGCCGTCTTTTGGTTGTTAGCATTATGTTTAACTGGAGCCTTCTGCATACTAACAAGCACTGAACTACACCCCCAACCCCAGAGCTTTACAGCACTGACTCAAAGTCCATACTCCTAGAAGATGAGTCTCAGCAGTCTCCTGATTTATAAATGGAGGCTTTCAATCCAACGATATTTTTAAAAATATTTTTATTATTATGTTTCTGTGTGTATGTAGGTGCATGTACGCCACTGTAGTGGTTTGAAAGAAAATGCCCCCAAAGGGAGAAAAGGGAGTGGCACTATTTGTAGGTGTGGCATTGTTGGAGGAAGTGTGTCACTGTGGGGCGGGTTTTGAGGTCTCTTTTCTGTCTCAGTGTGACAGTCAGTCGACTTCCTGCTGCCTCTAGTCAAGATGTAGCCCTCTCAGCTCCAGCACCACATCTTGCCTGGATACCATCATGCTCCCCATCATCATGATAATGGACTGAGCCTCTGAAACTGTAAACTGTCACCTCACTTCAATACTCTCTTTGTAAGAGTTGCCACGGGCAGGGGGCCTCTGCACAGCCATAGCAACCCCTAACGAAGACAGCCACAATGCAGATGTGAGAGCAGACGACAGTTTGCAGGAGTCGGTTCTCTAAACCCAACACATGGGACCGGGGATTGAACTCACGTCATCATACTTGCAAGTCAAGTGCTTCCCTGGGGGCCATCTCCCAGCTCCCCACTGTGTGTATGTAGTACTTACTTCATTCCACATTGGGAAAAGGCATTATTATTATTTATAAGGCAACTGACATTGTGTGAAGTGAATACAGAATTTTAGTTAAAATTTTAATGGGACTTCAAAATAAATTTGGTAGCCTATGGAGGTTTAGTATACTATGGACTCATCTACTATGTAGGTTTAATCTCCTTGTAATTTCTGGGAGAAGGTTTGAGACCCCAGTATTAAGTAATTACTTAGGGGTGTGGTGGCTCCCTTTTGGTGGAGGTGGAAGTGGGAAGGACAGTGCAGAGTCATCCCCAGCTACACATTGAGCTTGAGGCTTGCCTGACTACCTGAGTGTCTGTCTTAAAAAACAACCCAAACCAAAAAATTCAAAAGATGAAGACGTTTCTTAGTAAGGTATTATACTCATTCCCCTACTAGCAATTTCCTTAAATGCAATGTGGATTTCTTATCTAGACTTTATATCTGTAGCTATGAGAATTTAATGTATTTTCTTGATGCAAAATAATTTCTTTTAAAAACCGAGTTAACGGCATGTGCGACGCTTTATTAGCACTCGGGAGCAGAGCAGCGGATCTCTGTGTCGAGCAGCCTGGCTCCAAGTGAGCTCAGGAAAGGTGCAAAGCTACACAGAGAAACCCTGTCTCGAAAAAAAAAAAAAAAAACAAAAAAAACAAAAAACCGAGTTAACAAATATGCATTTGCCACCATGCTCCCTGTCATGATGATAATGGACTGAACCTCTGAAACTGTAAGCCAGCCCCTCCATAAAATATTTTTCTTTATAAGAGTTGCCATGGTCATGGTATTTCTTCAGAGCAATAGAAACCCTAACTAAGACAATGTCTAAACCTGCATTGTGCTACAAGAGCAGGAAAACACACCATCATAAATCAGAGTTAGGTGTTTTGTACTTTTTATATTTTAGGGGAGAAACCTTAAGAGCAGTGGTTTTGAGCATGGTCCTCTTCTATGAACTGCCTAGATATTTAAATTCTAAGGTTTCACTCTGGACACACTGAATTGAAACTTGGGTTCTGGCTAAGACCTCACAACACACCAAATAATGTTCAGAACATTGTCATCAAACATGGTGCAGATAGGGTTAGAGTGGCCGATGGGAAGATCAGTTTGGTGGTATGACATGATTGCTGAGGTGAAATACATGATCAAAATTTACTTGGCAAGGGGCTGGAGAGATGACTCAGTGGCTAAGAGCACTTGCTCTTGCAGAGGACCTAGGTTCGATTCTCAGCGCCCACATGCTGGTTCACAGCTATTCATAACTTCTCTTCCAGGGAGTCCAGTGTTCTCCTCTGACCCCCACAGGCACCAGGCACACATGTGGTGCCCATATATACAGGCAGGCAAAATACTCATAGTTGTAAAATAAATAAATCTAAAACCAAGCACCACCACCAAAAAACAAACAAAAAAAAAAAACACTTGCCAAAACTAGTCCATTCTATTTAGTCACAGGAGTAAGACATGAAGATAATATGCTAAGTTAGGAAGTCCTTTATCAGCCAAGGCACAGGCTAGTGACGGTAACATGATAGCACCTACCTCAGAGCCCAGGCATGGCAACCAGACTACATGAGCGTGCCAGAGAAGCTCTGGGGTGCTCTTGATGTTTTAAGATGGGCCTTGCCTTGGGACTGGAGTCCTGCTCCTAAAATTGGTGTCCCGTGTTTAAAGATGGCATTGTTCCTGACAGCTGATCTGCTTCAGAACACCGCTGTTCTCACTCCCCAGTATTATGCTCCATCGTGATGCATCTTGGGATAGTCTGTGACCCTGATCCAGGCACTGAATGCCCAGGCTGGAATCCTTCCACGGCACATCACACACTGCAGGCTGTTCTAGTAGGGGCCTGCACAAACTTGGTCGTGTTTGGATAGTGTAGGATACAGTTAAGGATTTTTATCTTGGAATTATGGTGTATTGGGATTCTCTAGAGGAACAGAGAATTCTTTTAGTATCTCAAACTTTAAATGAATATATATATATATATGATATATAAATGAATCTATATATATATGATAAAATGAATATATATATGATATATAAATGAATCTATATATATGATAAAATGAATATATATAATGGGGATTTAGTAGAATGGCTTACAGACCGAAGTCCAGCTAGTCCAACAATGGCTGTCTGCCAACCAATGGAAGGTCCAAGATTCCGGTAGTTGTTCAGTCTATGAGGTTGGATGTCTCAGCCGGTCTTCAGTAGACACTGGAATCCTGAAGAAGTCGGCTCTAATGTCAGTGGAGGAGTGGACTTGCCAGTGAGAGAAAGTGCAAGCAGGCAAAGAGAGTGAGCTTCCTTCTTTATACAGGTGTCCAGCAGAAGGGGTGGCCCAGATTAAAAGTGGATCCTCCCACCTCAAAATATCTGGTTTAAAGATGGGCCTTCCCACTTCCAGTGATTTAATTATGAAAAAAAAAATCCCTCACAAGTGTACCCAGCCTCTTGAGTTGAAAACAATAATCAGGTCATAATTATGCCCAACATGATATAACCATCCCATGTACAAACACATTATATATTTTAGAATAGGTGGTAATGTCCCTTGAAGAACATTCTTTTAGTATCTCAAACTTTAATATAATAACCACTGATATTCTCCTAATTGATGTTACATTTCATGATAAGGACAACGAAAAAAAACACAAATATCTGTACAACACATTCTTAATGATTATGTCTGAAACACTCATGTCAATCATAATCCTTGTTTCTTCACTGGCCACGTGGCCTTGGCTGGTATTTATAATCACAGGACATGGTGTTGTGGGGCAAAATTCCCAACGACCACCTGACAAAACCAGAGTCTGAAATTGAGAGTCTTTATTAAGCTGCTCCAGTGACTCCCTGGAAACAATTTTCACAGAGTGGCAAAGCTTCTAAAGGCAAAAACCATATCCTGGTTGGCAATTGCAGAGGGAAGGAGAGCAAGCAAGCAGTTTAACAGAAGCAAAAAGGCAGCAGTTAGCAGGAGCATCTTGACCTCAAGTCCCTGGGACAGGGTTGGGTAATTTCCTAAGAGACTTTCTCACAGGAGGGGGTGTAAGTGGGGATGGACATGCACAGCTCAGCTCCCAGTCAGACCTTGGATGGCTGCAGGAGGGACAAGATAGAGGAATCATGGCTCCTTTCATTGTAGCACCAAGAGACACGCTGAATCTCCTGCACTCCACACATAATGATTCTTACCTCCAATGTGGAAAATCAATCCAATTTCCTCTTGATAATTGAATCAATCGCCCCTCCTAACACTGTTATTACTTTCTTAGTTTATTGTCTTAAGATCACCAAACTGGCCAGGGGGAAATCTGAGCTTCCAAAATGTGTTGTGACTCCTAGCAGGAGCACTGCCCTACTCTGGAACCAAAACGTCTAGGTCAGCGGAACTTAAGGTTGCAGGAACACGAGGCAGAGGTTTTCCTTGTGGGTCACTTGGGGTGATAGTGAGTAGAACTACTCCCTTTGACATGCCTTGATGCCTGGGCCCATGGATTCTGGCTATGGGAGAAACTGTACCATGTATTGGATGCTGATGCAGGGCATATACTGCTTTCTGGAGAACCCTGCCCCAGACCTCCAGGTTGCTGCTAACATGGGTGCTGTCACTGTGCCTTCTAGCGGCCATTCCATCTTTCCATCAGTCAGCTGCTTCAGGATGGTGAGAACAAGGTAAGACCGGTGGATTCCATGATTGTGAGCCCACTGTCACTTCTCTGGCTGTGAAGTGAGTTCCTTGGTCAGAAGCAGTACTGTGTGGAATACTATGATGGTGGATCAGGTATTCCATAAGTCCACGGATGGTGGTTACATGCAGGAAAGACAATTCCATAACCAGAATAAGTATCTACTCCAGTAAGGACAAAATGTCCTGTCCATGGAGAAGTGGTCCAGTGTTGTCAACCAGCTTGCTGTCTAGTCACCCTGGGGAATGGTGCCATGACGAGGGCCAGCCCCAGCAATGGCCAGGTCCCAGAGAGTGGGTAAGGAGTCAGTGTGGGAGGGTGGAGTCAGGCAGCGAAGCTGGGGGAATCTCGCAGCTCTGACTATCAGTCAGGTGGCTTCTTTATTTATACAGATTTCATAAAACAAAGGCAAACTCATGGTTTTCCAAGAGATACAGATCATATCATCTTGTCCCAGATATGTTTGACTTTCTACCACATGTCCAGGGTCACAGGTTCAGTTACAGTTAGCAAGTACAGAGAGATCAGATTTGGCTTTCATTATCAGTGCCATAAACCCACTTCAAAGAATCTACAGAATATTTCTGCCAAAGCAAGCATACTTAATATGTGGCAGCCTGGTCTCAGGCTGGCAGCCTTTGCGGTTTCAAAGCACTAGACAAATAGAAAATATCCGAGTCAGTGCAGGTGAGTCACCATGCTTTGAGCAATGTATGATTAACCCTTGGTGGTCAAAGTGCTACTTACAAGTCAGCGTGAGCCTGAGAACTTTCTCAGGCATCAAAGCTACTGCAGCTGCTACTCAATCTCTAGTATAAATGCAGTATTTGCATTTAGGATCTCTATAAAATTTTATACATTTGTTTAAGAAAAGACTTTTGTCCCTAGTTAAATGATATCACCATAGCCTGGTGTGAGCCAGTATTTTTTTTGGGGGAGGGGGTGAGACAGGGTTTCTCTGTGTAGCTTTGGTGCCTACACAGATCTCACTCTGTAGACCAGGCTGGCCTTGAACTCACAGAGATTCACCTGGCTCTGCCTCCCAAGCGCTGGGATTAAAGGAATGCGCCACCACTGCCTGGCCGTGAGCCAGTCTTTATGAATGGCCAATCCTGATACCTAACTCTTTTCTTTCTTATATCCTTACATCATCTATATATGCTATTGTGTATATTTTAGCCAATAATAAAATATACACAATATAATAAATTGTTATTTATTATATAATATATAAATAATAAAAGGTTATTTTAGCCAACCTAACTTTGTTACTGAGTTCTTTTCCTCTAGGGTATACCCTGTCTTCTAAGCTACACTTTCAGGAAACTCTGAGTGCAGTGTAGGAGAACCGTGATCTGTTGCCATGATCCTGACCAGTTGGAACCTGTCAGCTCCTTCTAAGTTTATACTGTTCTGATTATCGGATGTATCAAGAAGATCCTGGAGCCCTGGCCTCAAGGAGAACTCGCTAGTGTTTTTGTGCTTATCACAATCTCCAGCGCATCAGGAAGAGTTCCGAGTAGGGCTGGAGAAGGTTATTTCTCTGCAAGCAGAAGGGGTAGTGTGTTTAGGACTTTCCTGAAGGTACTTAGAAATAATTTGCTCCGGAAAAGACATAAAATGAACCATCCTGTGGAAAGCCCCCAAGAACATGACACACAGAGACCAAAACCGAAAGTGAGAGACGGCGTGACGGGTGACACTGGGTCCAGCTGTGCTGGAGCTGTGCCACACAGCTGCCCCGGCTTCCGACTCTCCCTGTTCCTAGTGGATGTGGCTGTGCCGGTGCCGCATCCCGGGTTCAGGGTTGGTCTCTGCTGTTGGCAGATCTGGCGCTCGGCAACACCTGTAGTCAGTTCAGCCTTGGTGAGTGGAAGTCCATGTTGTCTAGACCACGCATAACTCCCACCTCTGCCACCACGGCCGCTTTGTTCATGGGCCCACTGGGCAATGACAGAGATGGCTGGGAACAGAGGCTGACTGGCCACAGAACTGGCCATCCTATCTACTTGATTATTGAACTCCTTCTCAGATGAGGTCATCTTTTGGTGAGCATTTACATGGGACACACGCTATCTTCACATCCTTTGCCCATTTGGAGAGATCTCTCCACATATGTCTTCCCCAGATTTTCTTTCTCACCAATTTCCCACTCAGGCTCTTTCCAAGTCCCTGACCATCCATGGGCTATAGCCAGTCACATGATACAGTGAATAATTGCACATCGGGCCATTTCTCCCTCCAAACAAAACGTATGACCATGTATTCTGCCCACTTTCCCCTTTACCTGTGTCTCTCAGGGTTGTCCCAGAAAGGGGCTGTAATGCCCCAGCTGTCCACTTCTGGGTGGTGCCCACATGACTGGCAGAGTCATCAGTAGACCAGGCCCTCGTCCTGTCTTCCACAGCCAACTGATCACAGGAACCTCAGGAGTCTATAGGTGCCCGCTGGGCAACAGATGGCAGTATAATGGGGGAAGAAACCATAGGCATTTGGGCAACTTCTTCATGTAACTTGCTTATACCTGCAGGACCTGCTTGGTCCAATCACATTATACCACTTCTGCTTGATAATGCTGCTGCTGGGCACTTCCTACTTTATGACCTGGTGAGTTAGAGAACCCCCCCCCACCTCAAGATGGTCAGCTCAGCTTGCATGGTGGCCCACTGTCAAATGTCCACCTTCCACTAAGGCCCGATAGCAGGCTTAGAGCTGTGTCTCCTCTCAGAGGGAAAAAGTTTGTCTGACGAGGATGGGAGAGCCTTGCTCCAAAACCTCAAAGGTCTCTTCTGTGGTTCACCGACAGGAGCCGCCAAAGGTTCCACACAGCCTCCCTAGCTGCCACGGACACCGCGGGTACCACTGGATCTGCTGAATCGTGTGGTCCCAGTGGTAGAGCCTGGACGTGTTGAAGAGGCTTCTCCTGTTCCAGGCCCCACACAAAGCCAGCAGCTTTCCCAGTCACAGGTGTGTGGCCTGGAGTCACACACCCAAGTGGGGAACGTGCTGTCTCCAGAATCCACATTGGTCCAATAAACACGGTGCTTCTTTTGTGGTGGTGGTGGGAGGGGCCGAGTGCAATAACTCACCCTCCACCTTAGAAGTATCTCTGCATGCCCCACACGACTGGCCTCTGAAGAATTTCACTGAGGTAGCAGGCCCTTGAATTTTAGTTGGATCTATTTCCCATCCTCTGGTGTGCATATGTTACCGACAATCCAAAGTGGTTGCTACCTCCTGCTCACTTGGTCCAATCAGCATAATGTTGTCAATATAGTGCACCAATGCTATTATTTTATGCAAGAGACAGACAATAGAGATCCCTTCTAAGTTATGACACAGGGCTGCAGAGTTAATATGTCCCTGAGGCAAAACTGTAAAGGTAAACTGCTGGCCTTGCCAACTGAAAGCAAACTGCTTCTTGTGGACAGGTACCAAGAAAAAGGGCGTTTGCTAGATCAATAGCTGCATACCATGTACCAGGAGATGTGCTGCTAATCTGCTCAAGGAAGGAGACCACATCTGGTAGAGCAGCTGCAGCCAGTCACTATTTGATTGAGTTTTCAATAGTCAACTGTCATTCTCCATGACCCATCTGTCTTCTGCATTGGCCAGACAGGAGAATGAAAGAGACATGTGGTGGGAACACCCCTGCGTCTTTCAAGTCCTTGATGGTGGCACTGATTTCTGCAGTTCCTCTAGGGATGCAAAACTGATTTTGATTCACTATTTTCCTTGGCAGAGGCTACACTAAAGGCTTCCAGGTAGCCTTTCCACCATGACAGCCCTCACTCCACAGGTCAGGGAACCAGTGTGAGAATTCTGCTAACTTCTAAGGTGTATCTATCCCAACTATATCCTGGGGCTGGGGAAATAACCTCGGATGAGTTCAGGGACCCACTGGACCTACTATGAGTCAGCCTTTGGTCAAAACCCTATTAATCACCTGACCTCCAGAAGTCCCTACTTTAACTGGAGGGCCACAATGTTTCTTGGGGTCCCCTGGAATCAGCGCCAATTCAGAACCAGTATCCAATAACCCCCGATTGTTTCCCTTCCCCCAGGGTACAGATAGATGCCCTTGTAAAAGGCCATGGGTCCCTCTTAATTCATCCAACAGCATCAGGATTTCAACCCTAAGGTCTGGCCAAGGAATAGGGTGACAACAGAGCGCTTCCATTTTGCATCTTATGGGATTAAGTTATAAGTAGCATACCCAATCCAGCACTGCAATCTCCCTGAGCCTTAAAATCCCATCATCAACACTAAGCCAAGGGATGTTTGACATCTCCAGCTCCTTTTCAGTGTGCCGTTTTTGACAAATGCTCCAGCCAGTCAAACTTGTGACACATTTTTAAAGCTGTGTGGGCTTCCAGATAGTGGGCCCGTGTAAATAAACTCAGCCTGATCAAGTTTAATGTTCTTTCCTCCATGATCCCACACCCTTAAAATCCATTCCCACACACATTCCCAGACTTCTGCCTGAATGAATTAGCAAACTCATTCAGCTCTAGCAGCGTAGCACACTTACATCCTCATGGGTGCTTTCGACCTCCCCTCTAGGAGCCTGCTTTGCCTCAAGTCTGGTTATAGGTAGGTCTGGAGACAACTATGGGTGGGCCCTGAAGATATCAGTATCATCTCCGCTGGCATCTCCTTCAGAGAAAGTCTCTGCTGGTTTAGCAGACGATGAGGGATTAATTTCCTCAGTCAGGTAGAAAAGGCAGAATTTCAGGGGTGGGGTGGGAGTGCCTCTGCTGAGGTGGGGAGAGACTGCTTCCTCAGGTGAGATAAGCCCTTGAGAAGCTGAAGGTTCTAAGGTCTCAGCTTCAATAGGCCCCTCCCACACATTCCCATCCCACGTTACAGGATCCCATTCTTCACGGTACTCCAGACATCCTTTGAGGCTGGGACTGACTTTGTGCTATAATTCAGCCAACTTTCTCATGATGACTTCGATTGGATTTTCCACAGCTTGAGCTGTGGTTGCTGGAGAGAAGAGTCTCCTCCAGGGCACACTCAGAAACCTGTAGACTGTTTATGTTCGTCTAAAGCCAGGCAGTTTTATCACTGAGTTCACTGTCCTTCACCCTATTCTGAGATGCTAGAGGTTGGTTAATTTTATCACAGAGCCCATTTCTTTCCTCTGTCAAGTTACCCACTGGAGGCTAAGAGCAACCAGCTAGCATCATCATCCTCCTTCTTTTCTCCATAAACTGACAAAAGTTTTACATACAGAGTGACCAACTCCTCAGTCTCTCACAAGTGGTCAATCAGGATAATCAAATGCATCTGTCTTCTGAAGCTTGTAAAACAGTTCACACCATGGGCTTTCAGTATTCTCTGAGCTTCTAGAAGGTTCAGTAACTGGGGAGGCTTTGGTAACTGTAGGTGTTGGCAAATTGGAAAGCCTATGCCAGATCCTTAAAATATTCAGGCTTATGCTTGTGTTGGTCTGGAACTGCTTCTGGTAACAAATCTGTGTTAGGGTCCTCTAGAGGAACAGAACTGATAGAATGAATATATAGATATTTCATATACATATATATGTATATACTTCACATCTATTATGTATGTATGTATGTATCTATCTATCTATCTATCTATCTATCTATTTATCTATCTATCTATCTGAGAAAAGGGGGTTTATTAGAATGGCTTACTGCCTGTGATCCAGTTAGTCCAACAATAGCTGTCTACCCAGCTGACTGGGTTTTAGTTAATTCTAGACATAGACAAGTAAGAATAGCCACTACACATGGATTTCAGATTTGTGACTCTCCAAGCTATGAAGATATACCTATTCTATATATGAAAACACTATACCTGACCAAATCTTTTTGCTCTACCCCCTAGGAAACAACCATCATTGAATAGCTACCACTGTTCAATCCATAACCCAGGGAATTCATCACCAGCTCACTGTCTGGCCCTCGGCACTTCATCTGAGACCATGGCTCATCAGGCACAATGAGACAGATGAATGGAAGACTAACACTTACCAATCTAGCTCTCTCGGAGAGAACAGAATACCCATTTATTGGCTTAATCCTGAAAATATAAAAACTCAACTGACAGACCAGAAGCTGTTTGGGGAATGAACTCAGAATTAAGGTAACTGGACATCGAGGATTGTTGGTGCCAAGCCACTGCCAGTCATTGGCCCCTCTCCAGATTCTGTTGACATTCTGGCAAATTCTGGCCCCCCCCCCACCACTTCTAAGTTCCTCAAAGGTTATCACCATGCTGCTTCAACTATTCATCAAATGGTTACACCAGTGCTGTGTCAGTTTGCATGGTCTCTTTAGAAACTTGGGGTGCAGCCATACCCATACCCCTATAGAGCATTATCTCGGTATTCAACACTGAGCAGTGACTGCTTTCAGTCCCAGGATCTCAGATACTGGGTTCTCTCTAGACCCCTTTCTCCAGGAATATGTCCTCTTTGGTGGTGGTGGTGGATCACCAAGTGCTGTGTATTTCTTCTGGAACCATCTGGTCTCGGTTTCTTGTGATTTCATAAATGTCACTCTTGTAGAATAACATTATCACCTTTAGAGATTGAGACTAAGGACCTATGAACCAGTCCAATCCGTCAGTTCAAAATTCCAATCACTCGTATCTTAGTTGAGTATTTTATCTGAGAAGGGACCTAATGTTTAAACACATTTAGTGATTTACAGAATAGTCTTACAGAATACTGGGTATGGCCATTTCTCAGAGTTGACCCCCAAAGGGCATGTGACTAGGTGGTCCCTTCCAATTTGCAGAATAATTCTACAATGATAATTCACATTGCCATGAAGTGTTGCTTACCTTTCTCCAATTTCCTCACATCCACAAACCAGGACTAGTCCTGGGATCACCAAATCACAGGTAAGCCTCCCATCTAACTAACATACATAGCTTTTTGTTCACTAAACAATTTCTAGTGAGTGTCCCACCCCTACCTACTCTTCCCTTCTGGAGATGACACTCACCTGCTGAAACCTCAGTCCTGAGCTTAGAGTGTTAATGGAGGCTGGAGACATAGCTTGTTTGGTAGAATGCTTGCTTAGCATCCATGAAGCCTTGGAGTTGGATTCCCAGTACCCCATAAGCCAGACATTGTAGTGCATATCTGTAATCTCAGCACTTAGGAAGCAGAGGCAGGAGGGCAAGCTCAAAGTCATGTTCATAGTTGAGGCTGATCTGGGATGCCTGAGACCCTCTCCCTACACACACACACACACACACACACACACCACACACACACACACTGATGTAAACAGTAACAATAATAAGTAGGAGTAGGAAAGACTTGTGAAGCCATTTTTTTTGGACTCAGTTTCCCCATTCGCAAATGTTAACATTTATGTCTTTAGTTCTTCTAGTTCTAAAATTCAAGGATTCTTTGAGAACATCGAATCACACAGAAAGTTCCATTTCTGCCGCTTCCTTGTGAGGACTCCGATCCTTTTACAGGAACTCTCGGAATTCCTTTAAGCTGTTTTGAATAGTTTACTAAATAAAAGGCTGTCAAAAACATCATTGCGGGCGTTTGCTACGCTTTATCCAACACGGAGCAGAGCCAGGCGATCTCTGTGAGTCGAGGCCAGCCTGGCTACAAGTGAGTTCAGAAAGGCGCAAAGCTACACAGAGAAACCCTGTCTCGAAAAACCAAAAAAAAAACAAACCACTCATTAAGGACATAGGGTCTTTGCTCTAAGAGCTACTGGTTTTAACTGCAAGGAGAGGCCGCCATTAAAACCCAGACACACGTATGCACACATAACAGGCAGAACCACTTTTGGAAACAATTTCTGAACTTCAATTTTATTTTTACAAAAAGGCAACAAACAAGAATAGCGAGGGGGGGAGGTAGTAAGAATGCTTGCTTGGTCACTCGGGGGGAAAGAGACCTCCACAGGCAACAGGGGCGGGCCACTTTGCTCTTCCCTGCCCCTGTTTCTAACAGCAGTGAACAAAGAGAAGTCCAAGACGGACTCGCTGGGCGTACGTTAGCAAGGTCAGTGTGTGTAGACTGGGACAACGAACAGGGAAGGTCAGTTATCACACAGCCCCATCCAGAGGTGATGGGGTTCAAGTCAGACTATTGAGGCCTTGAATCTACATAGCCTGGGCCATGTCTTTGTGGTCGCCTGGGCCGGCCTCTCCAGGGCATATAGGGGCCCTGAGCTAAACGCCTTTGGAAACCCCTATGCGGCCCGGGGGCCGGGCGCTGGTAACAGGGTGGGCGGTAGTTGGGCATGGGTGGCTGGGGATGAAAACTAAAGTCACCCTCAAAGGCATATCCTGGGTGGGTGGGTGAGGGGTCCTCTGAATGAATATAGAATTCATCCGTCTGGAAAATATGGTCTGAGGAGAAATAGGAATCTTGGGGATATGGGGGTAACGGGGGTGTCACCTGAGGTGGGGGCAGTGGACATGCTAGTAGGGGTGGGGGCCTTACGGGCATGCCAGGGGGAGGGAATAGGGGGCGTGGCCTGGGAAAAGGCCCAGGTGGGGGCGGGGCAAAGGCCTGAGGACCTCTATTGGCCTGGGGCTGCCATTCCTCTACCGGGCCTGGGCCTGCACTTTCCCAGTCCACGGGATCAATCTCCCATGGGTCTCGGTGGGGCAACTCCACACCCCAGGCATCGGCCATGTGGGCCAGCAGCATGTAGGTGAGTTTGCGGTGTGCATGTTCATTCCAGTGCACGCCATCTCCCTGCAGGTGCTTCTTGGCTTGCCGGAAGTGGAAATTTAAGTCCAGCACGTCGAAGCAGCGCTTGGTTGCTTCTGCATGGCTGTACAAGTTGGCCTGCCTCACTCTTTTTTTCAGGGTGGCTACCGAGATCCGAGCCTGGCCCTTACACTTCTGAGGGAGGAAGGCCGCCTTGATCTTGTCACCCAAGGGCATGGCAGTGTTCCACACTAGCAGGCACGACTTGGGCAGCACCTGGTCCATGCGCCCAAACAGGCTCTCCAGATTCTGCCTATAGCTACTCAAGGAATTCCGCCCATACCTGGAGACGTCCCAGAGGCAAGAGTTCATAATGATCACGTCCGGGGCATGCGTGCCTGATTGCAGCTCCTCTAGAACGCTCTCCATGTACTCTGAATAGACGCGCAGTGAGGAAGTAGAAGCGCACCAGGTGGTGGTCGGAGCAGAACTCGCGCACCTCGCGGTAGTCGGTGCGATTGTGCAGCGTATCCAGCTCGCCTCCCTTCATCAGCTGGTCCTTTTCAAAGGTCAGCTCCCCCTTCATTCTGAGCTGCTTGTAACTGAGCAGGCAATCCTTCTGCAGCAGGAGCACCAGGTCCTTGTACACCGCCCTATGCACAGAGTCCCCAAGGACGACCACATACTTGTTGTGTAGAAGCTGCTGGACTTCTGAGGCCAACAGGCGAACCATGATGCCCTGCGTCGCGCCTCTTAGCTCCCTCTTTTGCACAAGCTGGGTCTGGGAACTGCTAAAACAGAAGAGAGAGCGCTGGGAGGGGCTCACCCTTAGGCAGAGCAGCAAGCTTAAGAAAGATAGGGGAAGTCGTTTGGGGAGCCGCTGCCACCGGGGCTGAGAGGAGGGGGTGGGTAGGGAAGAGGGGGGCAGGAGCAGGCCCTCCTTGATCTGGCTGGGGAGATGGTTGAGAGGGTGAAGGTTCTAACAGATCTATGCTTAAATCCCCATCACAGACAAGCAGACCCCAGGTTTACCCGGCAGCTAGCCTAGCCAAAACGGCAGGCTTTAGGTTCAGTTAAGAGAACCGCTCTCCAAAAATAAGGTGGGCGGCTGGGCCTGGGGGTGGCTGCCTTTAACACCAGGATTTAGGAGGCCGGCGCAGGCAGAACTCTGTGAGTTCAAAAGGCTAGCTGGGCCTAGCGAGTTCCAGACCAGCCAACGCTACGTAGGGAAAGCTTGTCTCAATGAAGAAATAAATGTGCGTGGGGGTGGGGGTGGGAGGCAGAGAATAAATAACAAGAGGAAGAAATAAATGCCTCAGACCCAGAAAGACAAATATTACATGTTTTCTTAAAAAAAAAAAAAAAAAAAAAAGAGGAAGGTCCGCATCACTGACCTCCGGTCTCCACACTTGGGAGTGCATGGGCGTGTTTGTGCATGCGTGCGTGTATACTCCACCCCCAAATGCCACCCACATCCTTAAAAAAAAAATAAATAAATAAAAGCCAGGAGGCGGTGGTGCACGCCTTTGATCCCAGCACTCGGGAGGCAGAGCCAGGCAGATCTCTGTGAGTTCGAGGCCAGCCTGGTCTACAGAGCGAGATCCAGGACAGTAGAAACCCTGTCTCAAAAAACAACAACAACAAATAAATAAATAAATAAAATAAAATAAAAAGGGTTCTGGAGATAGAGTCCTCACTTGTAGAAAGCTCTAGGTTCTGTCCTCTGCACTTACAACCATAGGAAATATTCTAATGACCTACACTGTTTCACTTTTCTTCCAAGCCTTTCTTTGCATGTAAATATCAAAACCGTTTTGCCATTCTCCTGCCAATCTGTCTCTTGGTCAGTGTGCATGTCCCCAGGGGCAGCGCTAAGAAGTAGAGAAGAGGCTTTGCCTTTCCCAACACTTTGGATGAATGCTGACAGGTGTGGAGCTCATCTTCAAAATCTCAAGTTAAAGCCGGGCGGTGGTGGCACACAATCCCAGGGCGGCAGAGGCAGAGGCAGGAGGATCTCTGGGAGTTAAAGGCCAGCCTGGTCAGTCATGGCTATGTTGTGGGATCCTGCCACTTAGGATGCATCTCCTGGGACCATTAGCAGGTATATCACATTTCAATACTACTTTCTAACTATAATCAGCCAGGGGCATAGAAGCCATGTTAGCCATGTGAAAGCCAGTGAAATCCACCATGACTCGAGAGCTCTAAGGTAATGTACACTGTAAACATAGGAACGGGTGGATAATTGGCACTAAATTGTAAATCATTTTCATTTTTTTCTTTCTTCTTCTTCTTCTTTTTTTTTTTTTTTTTTTTTTTTGAGACAGTATTTCTCTGGCTGTCCTGGAACTTGCTCTGTAGACCAGGCTGGCCTTGAACTCCCAGAGATCCATCTGCCTCTGCCTCCTGAGTGCTGGGATGAAAAAATTAAAGGTGTGCACCACTACTGACTGCTAAATCGTTATTTTTTGAGAAAAGGTATATTCTGTGCTGGCCTCAAACTCCTGATCATTCCATCTTAGCCTCTGAGTGCTGGTGTTAAAAGCATGCACCACTACATCTGGAACTTTTTTTGGAAATGGGGGTCTCACTATGGAGCCCTGACTGTCCTAGAATTCACGATGTAGCTCAAGCTGACCTTGAAGAACTCAGAGATCAGTTTGCCTCTACTTGCCAGAGTGCTGGACCAGGCCCAGCTAACAAAATGTTAAGGCTGAGGCTGGGCGGTGGTGGCACACGCCTTTAATCCCAGCACTCGGGAGGCAGAGCCAGGCGGATCTCTGTGCGTTCAAGGCTGAGTTCGAGGCCAGCATGGTCTACAGAGTGAGTTCCAGGAAAGGTGCAAAGCTACACAGAGAAACCCTGTCTCGAAAAACCAAAAAAAAAAAAAAAAAAAAAAAAAAAAAGGTTAAGGCTGTACTACAGAACAGGCAAAATATCGCTACCAGTAGAGAAGTTTCACAGGGAGAGGCGGCACCCCTTTAATCCCATCACTCGGGAGAGAGGCAGGTGGATATCTATGAGTTAGAGGTGGCACCCCTTTAATCCCATCACTCGGGAGAGAGACAGGTGGGTATCTATGAGTTAGAAGCCAGCCTGGTCTACTTAATGGGTTCTGGGGACAGCTAAGGATACACACAGTGAAACCCAGTCTCAACAAAACCAAAAGGGGAAAAAAAAAGTTCAACAACAATAGCTCATCATCGTGGCGCAACAAGGTAACACCTTCAGTAAAGAATGGGCAGGGCTGGAGATGAGGCTGGGGCTCTTAGAGAGCTCACCTGGCACCCCACCACCACAGAACCTGGGGGGGGGCACAAACTGCAACCTCAGCACTTGGGAGGCAGAGGTAGGAAGGTCATCTATGATTACTTAGTGAGTTCGAGGCCAGTCTGGTATATGTGAGACATTATAAAGAGGGAGTAGGGGGCTGGAGAGGTGGCTCAGCGGTTAAGAGCACTGGCTGCTCTTCCAGAGGTCCCGAGTTCAATTCCCAGCAACCACATGGTGGCTCACAACCATCTGTAATGAGATCTGGTGCCCTCTTCTGGCCGGTAAGCATGCATGTAGGTAGAACACTGTATACATAATAAATAAATAAATCTTTTTTTTTTTTTTAAGGGGGAGTAGGGAGGGAGGAAGAGAGAGAACATGAGTTAAACAGTATTTGTCCTCTGATCTTAGAAACACTAATAACTAGGCTTGGTAGTATAGGACTATAATGCTAACACTTGGGAGGCAGAGGCAGGAGAATCACCATTAAGTTCTAGGCACGCCTGGTCTACATAGTTAAGACCCTGTTTCAAAATATTAAAAGAAAAAAAATAAAAATAAAAGGAGAGGGAAGGGAGGACCTCACTGATAACTGTCATAAGTCTCAGGTGTGCTGGTGCAAGCCTGTAATACCATACAGCATGGCAGACAAGGAGGGCCAGGGGTTCAAGGCCAGCCTGGGACAAAACAAAAAAAAAGTGCTAGAGAAGAACACTGCTTTGGATCCACAGTAGTGGGGCGGGACCCTGGCGCTGCTTGCCAGCTCTTTGCAGCTAAGTTACTTAGCCTCTCTGTGAAATAGGACTACAGTACTCACGTCAATTTGACAAAGGGATAGAGTGAGGAGTGCTCAGGTACTCTGTTTATGCTCGTATGTAGGTAGGCACTCCCGGGGGCCAGTAGAGAGTGTCAGAGTCCCTGCAGCTGGAGATCGGGGCAGTTTGTGAGCAGCCAGATGTGGCTGCTGCTGGGGTCTGAGCAACAGTGCTCTCCCCCCGGGCCGACTCTCCAGCCCAAATGTAAAGAACTTAGAACAATGCCTGCCAAGCTCTTAAGTACTAGTATGGGTTAGTGATTCTCAGTGAGCAAGCTACAGAACACCAGTTTAGCCATCCGAAAAGGGGGAGAAAACTGTTCATTTGTCATGGGAGTTCCACAAAACCAAAGGAGAAGATGAAAGGGGAGGGTTTTCAATATAATGCTGTTTATGGATCAGCTCTCGGATGCCACTTTAAGGTGGCCTACTTAAGAGTTCTCCCTATTCCTAACTTATAGAAAAGGTTACAGAAACAATGGAGCTAAGGTTTACTCGCTTTATTCATAAGCAACTATCTACTCTGCAACCGGGGTTGTGAGTTCTTGGGGGTAGGGGTGGAGGGAATGAATGTACCACATCTCATCGCTCAATCTCAAGCCAAAAGACACAAATGTTAAACCAGGTATTAGCATAACCCAGTAAAACAGAATGCTACAGACTGTGACTTCCCCATGGGAAGGTGTGGTTCCCAGTATTTCAACCAGGGAACCTTGGACCACATGCTGCCCCCACGCACCCACCACCTGGCTCCAAGTCAAGCAAAACTGCCTGCAAGAATTCGCCATTGTCCTCCAGGGGGAAGGTACTGATAGCATCGAGGAGAAAGGGAGGGGATGAGCATTCCAGTAGGTAGCTGAAGCCAAAACAAGGGGGGTGGGGTGGGGGGCGCTCAACAACCAGATGGACAGTCAGACACCCTCTGCCTGGTCCCCATGGGAAAGGGTTGACTGTGCTAGGAGGCCACCCAAATGACATTAGGCCCAAACCTAAATGACATTTTTAGGGGACTGAGAGAACAAGGTAGAAAGACTGAATCTTCTCAGACAACTAGAGGCCAGCAACTTCCAGTTCCGGGTTTTTATTTATAAAACTGAAACAAAAAAGGGACTGGAATGTAGCCAGGCGAGAGCAATAAGCTCCCTTATTAGTTTTGGAAGCTATCTGATGGACTCATTTCATTAGGAGGGAACAGAGTGGGTCAACTGTTGTGCTCCAAAACTAGGTACAAAAAAAGAGCAGACTAAGCTGGCATGGCGGCGGCAAACACCTGTAATCCCGACACAAGGCGCCAATGCCGGGTTGCTCAAAAAGAAAACTCAAAATGAGTTGGTCTCTTCCCTCCAGGGGAGAGATAAGCAGAGGCTGCCAAGGACAGATAAGAGGGGGCGGACCCCGCAAGGGGATGTGTGCAGAAGTGCCCAAGGCTGTATGAGAGTCAGGGTGGAGGCAGAGGGGCACGAGGCCTACAGTGCCACGCTTAAAAAAGTTCCGAGATTCCCCAAATCTGTTCAGCTGCAAGATCTGGGCCTCTGAAGTGGTGGGAGAAATATGCATTAATAATGGCAACCGCTATTTTTAAAAAATGACTTTCAAGCAATTTGCTTGTGTTTTTCCCCATTTGGGGACAATTAATTTTTCAGTAGCTTCACGGGGCATGAATTATAAATCTTTGACTGTTACTTTATAGCCATCCCCAAACAAACCCAGATCATTTCTTTTTCATTAATCAATGTTGTGTAGTAATTAGGTCAGTTTTTGGACGAATGACAAGGAACTAGGCCAGTGGCTCTGGAGGTGCGACAGAGATGTCTTAGAACATAAAGACAGGCCTGACAGTTAGGATGCTGCTTCGATTTCCAGCAGGTAAAACTTGTAACTAGTTTAATAGTTTCATGCATCTGACTACATACCCACTGGACCATTGCATGAGGACTATAAATGGCTCCTTTCCCTTTAAAGGCAGTGAGGGATTCTATCTATCTATCTATCTATCTATCTATCTTTTTTTTTTTTTTTTTTTGGCTTTTTTCAAGACAGAGTTTCTCTATGTGGCTTTGGAGTCTGGAACTCACTCTGTAGACTAGGCTGGCCTTGAACTCACAAGAGATCCACCTGCCTCTGCCTCCCAAATCAAAGCTGGGATCAAAGGCGTATGCCACCACCACCCAGCTCTATTTTGTTTTGAGACAGGGTCAAACTACAGAGCCTGGTTGATTTGGAACTTGATATACAGACCATGCTGGCCTGGAACATGAAGACCTGCCTGCCTCTGCATCCCGAGTACTGAGATTAAACATAAACATGCCCAGAGCAAACCATTATTTTTTACTTTTCCAAGCTCTCCTTCAATTTTAAGACATTGCGTGTACAGAGAAGAAAATTATTTCTCAGGAGCTCACCTTTTGACTTTATGTTTTTGGTAACTGTTTAGTTTTCTAAGTTGAACTAAATTTGTCAAAAACTATATGGCCTGCAATGGGCCCACCCTAGACTGGACGGGGCCTACCAACCACCGGCTCTGAAGGAGGGGCCTGCCACTGAATTCTGAACTCTGCACTGAGGACTCCCCACGGACTCTTGATATGGGGCAAGTAAGCTAGTATCTGCTCTCCACAACACCAAAAGTGGGAGGAGCAATATTTTTAAGAAGGCTCTAGGGCCACACCAGATAGATATAATTATTGTGAAATACGGTGGTAAGTAGCAACACAAAGACACCCCGCGGCCAGGTAGCCACAGGGAAACCCATCTCAGCCTCCCGGGCCAGGTGGTATCACCTGGCTCCATAGGTCTCAGCCCTGCAGCCTAACGAGGAAAAACGTCGTTTCCAGGGTGTGTCAGGGCCTTGACAGCTGTCACTCAGCATAGTTAACTTGGCTGACACCTGTGACATGCGCAGTGATGCCTGGCCAGCCTTCTACGGGGGTTCCCGGTGTTGGTGACGACCAGGCCGGCTTAGGCATGAATTGAGGTGGACACCCTGGGGGCGGGTCTGTATCGTCCCTCCCCACCAACATTCAACCGCAAACATCAATGGAAAGAATTCCAAAGACTGTGAGTCTGAAAAGTTACACGCTTAAAAAACTCTTAAAGCATCATGTTTCCCCACATGAAGAGTCTAATCTAAATCTGATGGGCTATAGAAAGAAACGCAAGGCGTAAATGTAAGAACGAAGCGGAGGTCCTTAATACTAGCAACGCAGACACTTTTTAGAGAAAAAGATAACCTTTGGGCCATTGGCTGTCCTGGAACTCACTTTGTAGACCAGGCTGGCCTCGAACTCAGAGATCCGCCTGCCTCTGTCTCCCAAGCGCTGGGATTAAAGGCGTGCGCCACCACCGCCATCACCTCCACCAGGTTCCCATTTGGATCTTTTTAAACAATTCATAAAAGTTTGATTTCAATCGCATACAGCTTTGCACATTTCTAGCATTACCACCTCGAGTCGTTATTTCAACCGCACCTATGATCTGTCTAACAGGGTTAGGAAAAATGTCCTGAGCCGGCAACCTGGCTTCCACCTCAAAGAAACAGTGCCATAGTGGTCTCAGGCTGGAGGCCCATCTCTCCGAGCCTCGGTTTCCCCACTGCGAGGATAAGAGGAGACCCGGCGTCTCAAAGGCCTAGTCACGCCTGCAGGACACCGGGCCCCTTTAAGCTCCCACGGGGCAAACTGGCCCCACTCCAGAGCAAACGGCCCTAGGACCCGAAGCCCCCGATCCCGCGACCCCGAGGTCCCCCTTCCCACCGAGTGCAAAGGCAGACACCACCTACCTCCTTCTGGGGAAGAAGGCCAACAGCCAAGTCGCGCCGGGAGCTTTCTACATCCTCAAGCTATCTCCCCTGAGTGGACTAACCCTGCCTTCTGCCTTCCAGTCACTAGTCCTAAGGTTAGCTCCCACCCTCCTAATTTCTCCCTGCTTCAAAAAAAAAAGGGGTAACTTCGTTGGCTCCACCTCCCGGCCTGTCTGTCCTACTGCCCGGCCTTCAAGGCCACATTTTTTTAAAGCGCTCTTTGCACAGCCTGTGTCCGGTCCTC
Organism: Peromyscus leucopus; assembly: GCF_004664715.2. Classification (NCBI taxonomy): domain Eukaryota; kingdom Metazoa; phylum Chordata; class Mammalia; order Rodentia; family Cricetidae; genus Peromyscus; species Peromyscus leucopus. The sequence continues at coordinate 6,786,771 of NC_051080.1, forward strand.
TCCTCCCACTCACTCCTCCTCGGGCTTTAACTTGGCTTCCAGTCGCATCAAACCCGAAGACATTTGTCAGTAAATCACCACTGGCTTCTTGGCTTCCTTTCAAAGGCCGACTCTTGACCTTCGCAGCGGCCGCCGACCGCACTTCTGCGGCGCCCACCGGAGCCCCGGCCCTGCTGGGTCCTGTCCTCTCCCAGGGGTTCCCTCCAAAGACCGTCTTTCTCAAGGCCCCCCTCTGCAGCAGTTCTCCAGCCTCCCTTCCACCTGGGCTCCAGTCACCCCCAAGCCTTGGAGCGAGTCCCCATTCTGCTCTAGAGAACCTGGTTCTGGCTTTTGCCCCTGGTCCGAGCCAGATTGTAAATGGCTTCTCTTCCCTAGACCCAGGAGGAGGAGGAGGAGGAGGAGGAGGAGGAAGACAAAGGACCACCCATCACCTTATCAATACTATTTGTATGCAGATGACTCAGAATTGAGGCAATAAAGCCACCAGGCTGAGTGGGAGGGCCCGGGATTCGGCCCTAGGGTAAGATCAGCTGGAGATCCCGGCCAGATCTGCACTCTCCCAGCCTCGGGCATTGTGGCCTGGAGGGGCGGGAAGCCTAGTGAGTGACTAGTGATTTCGTAAATAGTTGATGGCTAGCAAGATGCTGCCACATTATAAATAACCCCTTCTCCACCCCACCCCACCCCCGGTGGCTCCTCAGCTCCAGGCATTCAGGTGGGTAAAGTTCTTTAGTGGGGGAAGGGAGGAATAACAATAGCCTTCCAACTTCTCCAGGGTTCTTTCTCCTCACACCAAATTGTGACAATTCCTAAGACCATTCCCTCCCTCCCGACCTTTGGACGGTCTTCCTCCAGGTAAATATTGGTGTGGCCTGGGACGAAGGCAACCCGCTCTAACGTGTGTCCAGAGCTTCTTCAGTTCTGGACGAAAACTGGGTGGACGTATGACTGGAAATACATCCCATCCAAAAAGCTGCGTCGTTTTCATTTTTCATAAATGGCTGTTGGCACCATTCTTGAAACATGAAAAATCCTAAAAATGATAGCCTGAATGGAGCTCAGCTCAACTATTACTATTTATTCCTACTTTTTTTTTGGGGGGGGGCGTGATTTGGTGGAGGTGTGGGGGGGGGGGTCGTGGTGGATCCAACCCAGGGTCTGGTGCATGTTAGGCAAATGTGTGCAGCTACCTTACATTTATATAGCAAATTGAATTTTGTTTTTGTTTTTCCGAGACAGGGTTTCTCTGTGTAGCTTTGCGCCCTTCCTGGAACTCACTCTGTAGACCAGGTGGGCAGCGGTGGCGCACACCTTTAATCCCAGCACTTGGGAGGCAGAGGCAAGCTAATTGTATTTTAATGTTAATCATATATCATATAGAATATAGCAGATTAGTTATACATTCCATTGTTATATATGTAAGGTAGATACACATGTATATTGAAAATATACTTTAGGATTCCGCAACATTTTCCAAAGTTGAGCACTGTCCACTTTTACTTCTGTTTTAGCTTAGTTTGCATGGCTAATTTTTTTTTTTCATTTTCCACAAACCCCCCTCCCCATTTGTGGGTGTGGGTGTGAGATCACGGGATCTGTTTTTTTTTTTCTTTTTCTTTTTTGAGACAGGGTTTCTCTGGGTAGCCTTGCCTGTCCTGGAACTCGCTTTGTAGCCTCAAAGTCACCGAGATCTGCCTGCCTCTGCCTCTTGAGTACTGGGACGAATGGCATGCGCCCCGCCCCCTGCTGGGATCTGTGTCTGAAGATCTACTCATTGACTGGAAGTCAATTTTGTCAGAAATTCCTGCTTGGCCTTCAGAGAGGCCTCGCCTTCCTCCAAGCCCCCCCCCCCCAACTCCTTACCACTTGGTCTGCTATAGGAGGTAACAGGCCCTGTCACCCAGGCTCCCCTCAGACACAAGCGCCTCCTGCCTCCAGGGCCCAACCGTTCCTGGAGTCCTCGGGTCTTAGTGTCTTCCAAGGTGCACCCTCACTTTTGCCTCTTTCCAGGGGACATTCGAGGGGCACTCACCCTGCTGGCTGGCCTGTTGGATTCTCACAGCCCAGTCTTTAGTTACCTCTGCTGACAGAAATCAACAGAGGCCTGAAGAGGTTACGCAAAATTGCCCAAGGTTGCTCAGCTAGCAAAAGCCAGAACCGGCCTGGTATTGAGGACAACTTCTGAGGGATTAGATACACTTGGGGCATAGGTAGGTTTTCTTTCTTGGGGGATAGAAACAGGGTTTCAGAACCCAAAGCTTTTAACTCCAGCTATAAATATTTGCTGAAATGAAAAGAAGGAAGTAAAATTATCTAGAAAGAAAAATTTGCATGCCGTTTCCTCCTTGTTATTCTCCGCTGGAAAAACTATTTTGTACACAACTTTACATTTTCCACGAGGAAGCAAAACAGGGTTGGAGTTTATCTGGTTCCATTTCCACCACTCAGGATGTTAGCTAGCTTTATCATAATTATTATTATTTGCAGTGAAGTGAAGTACTTAACCAATTGTTCCACAACACCAATTGGGTAACCTTACTTAAACTCTCGGGGTGCTATTTAAGTGTTTTACTTGCTTATCCATGTGCTCCTCTTAAGAAACTTATGGAATAGGTACTCTTCATTTTATTCATTTACACATTATTCAAAAATCAAGGTTGAAAGATGGACTGAGCCTCTTGCCGTCACAGGCTTATGAAAAGCAGGGCTGGAATGCCAGGCCTTTGTGGTCAACCACCACAGACAAGATTGCATAGACAATAAATAGACTCTGTACATCCTCTTTCCTTCAACACTGAATTGGCTGTTTCCTTGCACCTTTTTTAAAAAAAGAAAGAAAGAAATTTAATTGTTTACCAGTCTAGACCACTAGCAGCTCGTCCTTTGGTGCCACCAAGTCCGGTGGCTGGAGTCCCATCCCCCATCTGCCCAGTGACTTGTAACAGTAGGGATCTGAGAAAAGACAGTCAGAAAATTTAAATCTATATTTAAAAGAAAATGGGAAGCAGAGCCCTGTCATCTCTCAGGGTCTTTCTCAGCTACATAGGGAGTAGGAAGACATCCTGGGCTACAAGAGACCCATTAGCAAAAGAAAACAAGAAAGCTGGGAGGTACTTACTCATTGAAACCCCTGGTGACTTTCTGTCTACGTCTCTCTGTTGACTCCGGATCTCTTCCCTAGATAGAGTCCTTTCCTGGCTGAAGATCAGAACGGCCCAGACTCTGTCTTCCAGGGAAAGAAGTTCAACGCTGGGTGCTGGAACTTTCACAAGCCCGTGTCTGGGGAGGTGATGCCATTTCCGGTGGCCTCTGGGGCAAATGACAGGATACAGCATTTGCTTTCTTGCTTTAGGAGGAGGAATGGCCGAGGTTTAAGACTGTACCATCAACGTAGATGAAACACGAAGTGGAAATCTGGCCCTGAATTTGTTTGCATTTTGCCTTTCTCAGTCATTTGAATGTAACTATATCTTGACCCTTCCTGTTTTTTAACGGTTCAGTTCCTCGGCTCTTACTATTCAGGTGTGGTGGATACAGCTCGGAAAGTATTAGAAGTAGGGGGGAGGGATTGAAGAAAGAGATGGGGAGGCGGTAAAGAGATTTCTCCCTTTTCTTTCTCTTGTTTAGTAGCCAAGGATCGTGTGTGTGTGTGTGTGTGTGTGTGTGTGTGTGTGTGTGTGTGTGTGTGTGTGTGTCCTGATCTGCGTACAGCCCTGTGGTGGGGGGGCCTCCACGGTTAGGAGTAGGAATATGGGCCCGAGGCTGCCCGGAAGAAGCCAGCCCTGGGACCCTGGGACGGCAGCTCCAGGTAAATGAGGTAAAGGTCGGAGCCAGCACGAGGCCCTGCTACCTCCTCTCCCAGACTCCCACTGGAAACTGTCAACTGGTTAGAAAGACAAGGGCCTGTGATTCAACTGATAAGCCGCTGGCTGGCTGGCCTTGGGTCCTGGCTGGAGTGATCTCATTTGGGGGAGGGGCTCTCACCTCCCCTACCAAATACCGAGTTGAAAGGAGGAAATGAATCAGAAAAGACTGGGAGGAGAAACTCTTAAAAAAAAAAGTTTTTTTTTTTTTCTGAAAATAGTGAACTTTTAGTAGGCGCTTTAAACACTTTGGAGTAGAGCATTAGAGTGTGTGTGTGTGTGTGTGTGTGTGTGTGTGTGTGTGTGTGTAACTCAGGCTCCGCCTCTACCTCTGAGCTACGGCCCCAGTTTCCAGCGTCTGTTACCATAAACAGTATAAAGTAAGGAACAAAGCAGATTCCGCCATGAGCCAAGGTGGTGGCACATGCTTACAGTCCCAGCACTCAGGAGGGCAGAGGCAGGAGGATTGTTCCAAAAGCCCAGGCCAGCTTGGGCTATAGAGGGAGAGAACCTGTCTCAAGCCCAAACACCCAAAGATCCCAGGACAGTCCCTCCGCCCACACCCTCTATGCTTTGCTTCGGGTTTTATTTTCTCAGTACTACGTAATAGGTAAGTTGCTCTACAAAGTGACTTCTTTGTTGTTTCCTGGAAAATATTTTATGTCAACTGCCCCACGTGTACCTTGAAATGTAATTACACACATTCTGCATTGTTCTCATCATGCCTAAATTATTATTATTTTTTTTCATCTTGGCCAAATTGTCTTCTAGGTTTTAATGAACCGTAATGTAATCATTACCGAGTCTCCAGACAGGACTTCGGTCTGGAACCCAACTCATAACCTGAGTGTTCGAAGATTCAGAACAGTGTATTATGTATCCAGAAGGCCTCTCTGCCTGACCTGGGTTCCGTACACGAGTTTCAGATGTTTCCAAGACCTGAGTGTCAGCACATCTGTGCACTGTGAGGAGGAACTGGGGAGGGTTCCAGGTTTTCTGTAATCAGGAGCCCAGAGAACAGGAGGAGGAGGAGGAGATGATGCAAATGGTCGTCATGTTTACACGCTTCCTATTTCAAAGGCGGGTGCCTGAGAGCGACTGATTTTCTTGCTTTCAGCCTCCATGTCAACCATGTCAACCCATGTCAACAGCTGTTCTGGCCCTCTTGGAGCGCTCCAGAGCCTAGTCAACCTGAAACGCACTTCCTCCCACGCCTCTCCTTTCCTGGCTAAAGCGGCTCTGTCATCCGCCCTTGGCAGATGGTGAAACTGAAACTCTGCAGACCTTCAATGCCTTGTCACCTGATGGAGCCCTTCCAACTGCACACTGGTCGTCCTTGCTGCCAGGCGGGGTGCACTGCCCGTGTTAACCGTATTTCAATTACGTTGTTTAGTTCTCCAAAGGGGACAGGAGGGCTGGGGTGTGGCTCACTTGGTAGAGCGCTTGCCTACCGTGCATGAAGCCCTAGCTTCTGTTTCCCCTCAATAAACTGCGTGGAATCCCAGCAATAGGGAGCTGCAGGTAAGAGGATCGGAAATCCAGGGTCATCCTTGACTCCCTAAGGAGTCTGACGTGAGCGCGAGCTACATAAGACTCTGCAGTGAGTCTCAGTATTCCCAAATCCCACGACTACTTATTCTATCGGAAACATTCTATACAGATATTCCATAGCTGAAGAGACTCCGTATAGCAACAGTTATCCTGCTGACAGTCAGGAAACTTCGGGCCACCAATAAAGCCAAAGTTGTGTGCAGAGACAATATGTGTTTTCCTGAGGCATCACAGACAGGTATGTTGAAGACGATAAACAAACGTTGTTATATACAGTTAAAAGGATCTATGACCTGGAGTTAATGTATGTAAAACCTCACTCTCATTCCTAAATCTGAACAATATCATATACCTTACGATTCTGTTTACAAAAGGAAATTCTCTACCCTTGAAGCCTTTGAACTTATACTCTCTGAGCGATGCGACATAGAAAACCACGGACCATAAACACAGTCACTGTAAAGACAGTGAAGGTGCCGGGCACGTGGCTGGGTTGGTAAAGTGCCTGCTGCACAGATAGGAGGACCCGAGTTCAGCTCTCAGCACCAGGCCTGGCGGGGCCAGGAGGCAGAGATGGGGGTGATGTGGGGATCTCTGGTCAGCCAGCCGAACAGTCAGCTCAGGGTCAGTGAAAGAAGATCTAGGTGGGCAGAGACTGAGGAAAAGAAAATACTCAACACTGACCCTCAGATTCCACACTTCACACACACACACACACACACACACACACACACACACACACACTCGACACAAACCCACACGAACACATAGAGATGAATACAGTCAAACAATCGGGTGGGCTTAGAGGTGGCTCAGCGGTTGAGGGCACTTGTTGCTCTTGCAGAGAACTGGGCTTGATTCCCAGCACCCACATGCTGGCTCACAACCATCTGTAACTCCAGTTCCAGAGGATCTGACACATTCTTCTGACTTTCAAGGGCACCAGGCATGCACATGGTACATATATGCACATGGTACATATACATATATGCAAGCAAAACCACTTATATACATAAAACAGTAAAATAAAACTAGCAAAACCATCGAGAGTGATTCCCTTGAGAAGTCTATACCCACACTTGGGTGTATCTTATTCTTCCCTTGAGCATCTCTTGCATTAATCCCATGCTAAAGATCCACATTTAAAAACGTCTTTTGCCAGGCAGTGGTGGTACACGACCTTAATCTCAGCACTCAGGAGGCAGAGGCAGGCGGATCTCTGTGAGTTCAAGGCTAGCCTGGTCTACAGAGTGAGTTCCAGGGCAGTCAGGGCTCCACAGAGAAACCCTGTCTCGAAGAAAACAAACAAAAAGTCTTTTAATAAATTTCAACTCTATTTCAGGCCATCTTGTCTTGAAATTCTTTTCTGTGGCAACGTGAAAAAATCCTGGATTTGCCTAAGTGTAGGTCTCTAAGGGTTGAAGGAACTCTTCAGGGTATAGCACATGACTGTCCTGGTTCCACTGACCCCTCTCCCTGATAGATGAGGGCCAAACTGAACAGATGCCAAACTGCAAAATTCCTTTGGTAAAACCAATCATTCAGATTGTTCCAAATGTTCGAATAATTGAAATGCTACTGAAAAAAACCAAGCAACCAAACACACACAAAAAACCCAACCTATTACTGGGCTGACGATATTGTTCAGTGGTAGAGCCATTCAGACAAGTGAGAGCCTGGAGCAAGAGGCAGAAGCAGCTATCCTGTGGAAACCCAGTCCAGGGACTCTCGTTGGTCTAGGGCCTCTGTTCTTCCATGTGGAGCCCTGAAACATACATTCACAGTGATTTGCTGACTTCACATCCACCGGTGGTGTGGATGGAGGGCAAAGAAAGCTAGGATGTCGTGGAATATGTGAACTTGAGATCATCTGGCTTTGGGGCCAAGAGACTGTGAAACCTGCTGGAGTCACATATGGTTCCGTGACCTTGGTGGTCACTGAATCCTTCTGAATCTACTATTTCATTTGTGAAATGGCGGCAAGGACTGAACGAGAAAGTGAACCCAGACAGCGTGTCCATAAGGGTACAATAAAAGATCTCCATGCTGTTCACCACGGATCATCTCTTCATTCTCTCTTTCTTTGAGTTGGTAAGTTACTCCCATGGCCTTGTATGCTTGTGGGAACAACCCAGTAAACGGGGACGATGTACAGAGACGTTGGGGAAACTCACTACAGCCAGGTCCTTGCCTTTGTAAAGGGACAGAATATCACACTTTGTCAAGGGGTCGGCCTAGGAGAGGAACACATCTAGGCCACCACAAATGAGGGGACCGGAAGGTAGTATTAGAAGCTACAAAAGTCAGAGGGTGGAACACTCCTCCCGGGTAGGGGAGACTGGCTGTATCTGCCAAGCAACAAGAAGGGACCACTCACTAAGTCTGCTGGCTGAGTTCTTTGGTTTTTCTCTGGTCTGCCTCAGCAAGGTGGGTGCAGGTATAGAGCAGGCCTTGAACTCACTGTATTCACCTGCCTCTCTGCCTCTTGAGTGTTGGGATTAGAGTGCATTCCCACACCCAGCCATTTATGAGTTATTTATTTTATTTATTTATTTATTTATTTATTTATTTATTTATTTAGTTTTGAGACAAAGTCTCACTATGTAGCTCTAGCTTGCCATATTCCATATGTATATCAGGCTGGCATCAGACTTTTGGAGATCCACCTGCCTCTGCAGGGATTTTAAAGGATTATTATTATTATTATTATTATTATTAATAATGTGTATGCATGTGTGTATGGGTATGGGTTTTTGCACATGAGTGCAGTGCCTATGGAGGCCGGAAGACAGCATCGGATCCCCTGGAGCTGGAGTTACAGGTGGTTGTGAGCGGCATGGCATGCATGGGTGCTGGGAACCCAACTCAGGTTTTCTGCCACAGCAGTATGCACTCTTAACTTCTGAGCCACCTTTCCAGCTGAGGGGCTCTGCTTTTTGGGTTCCATTAATGTAGAATTATGTTACAAATTCATACTTTACTTAAAGTCATGGTTAACCTGAATCCAAGCACAGAAAAACAATAATTAATTAATTAATTACTTTAATCACATAGTGGGACATATTTTAATGTAAGGGCAAAAATAATATGCTTTTCTCCCTCCTTTTTGGTGCTGTTGGATGTGGAACCTACAGCCTCACACATGTTTGGCAATCGTTCTGCACCCAGCCCAATATTTCTTGAGTATCAACAACCCTTTATTAGTTCTAGCCACAGAATAATTGGAACTTATCTACTTCACCCACCTTCTCTATTGGAAGGAACAGTCGTTTTTTTTTCTTCTCTTTGAGGAATGGAGTGCTGTGAGTGGACCAGAAATCAGCCCATTCAATGTTTACATATAGATGCATTTACTTCTGCTAACAGGTGTTTGCATTCAGACCTATGCTCGGCTACCTTTAAGTGATGGCCAAATTTAGCAAATCAAATTTTTTTCTTTGCTTGTGTGAATATAGTAACCTACATGGTTTTAGTCATGTCTCTTCAAAGAGTTTGCAATTTGTACTTTTAAGTACATACGAATAATCAAATGTCTGTAACAACCTCAGCACTGAGAAGCAGAGGATTACTGAAAGTTTGAGGCCAGCCTGGTCTATACAATGAGTTTCAGGCCAGCCAAACCTACATGCTTAGACTGTGCCTCACAAAACAAAAGTACATCTGAATAATGAGTAATCTGTGTCCTCTAGTAGTATATGAAGACTTGTGAGGGGCTGGGGCTGGCTGGGGCTCAGGTGTAGAATGTTTGCCCAGCATGCATGGGGTCCTGGGTTCAATCCTCATACTGCAAAACAAACCTTCCTTTCCATTTAGACCTAACCTGGTAGTACACTGGGTTTGCAATGCCAGAATTGAGGACTGAGGAAGGAGGATCACCATGAGTTTGGGGCTAGCCTGGTCTACCTAGGGAAACCAAAACAATAATAAAAGAATTTTGAGAGGACTGGCAAGATGATGGCTCAGTGGTTAAGCTTGTGCACTGCTCTTAGGATCAGAGTCTGGTTCCCAGCACTCTCATGGGGCAGCTCACAACTCCAGCTTCAAGGGAATCCTATGTCTTGGATGCCTCGTGCACATGCGCTCTCTCTCTCTCTCTCTCTCTCTCTCTCTCTCTCTCTCTCTCTCTCTCTCTCACACACACACACACACACACACACACACACACACACACACACACACACACACACAAATGCATGCACGTACTAATAATAAAATTCTTTGTTTTTTGAGACAGTGTTTCACAGTGTAGCCCTGGCTGTCCTGGAACTCACTCTGTAGACCAGGTTGGCCTTGAACTCACAGAGAGATCCGCCTGCCTCTGCCTCCTGGGTGCTGGGATTAAAGGCGTGTACCACTCACCACCCAGCAAATAAATCTTTCTTGGAAAACAGAAGACTTTTGAAGCCAGATGTGGTGTTCAACACCTATAATCCTAGTACTTGGAGACTGAGACCAAAAGATCATGAGTTCTAACCTGGTCCTGACTACACAGTAAGCAAGAACCTTGTCTATACATCAATAAACCAAATTTGAGATCTGAGTTAAAATTTCTCCTGAGTTCAGCTTAGTAACAACTAAATTCTGTGCTAAACCAGTGTATGTCAACTTTTCTTTGGTGTTGCTAAGTAGGGACTTAGGAAATTGATGAACTGAGAGACCCAAGACCCTACTGCTTGGATACGCCCTGAATCTGTCTATATGCGGTCTTGGAATCTTGGTTTTATGCAAAGTCTGCATTTTGCTTCAGCATGGCTTCCTGGTTCAGAGCATGGGCTTTGCAGGCTGGAAGTGAGAAGGGTCTCAAGTCCTTCCCTCATGAGTCATGTGACTTTGGATGCTTGACTCCGGTGGACCCATTTCCAGTGTCAAATATGAAATGTGTGGATTGAGCAGCAGGGGTCTCAATTTACTCTAGGAAAATGGTATGTGCGTGGTGGGGAATGGGGCATGTGTGGGGGTGGGGCGTGCGTGGGCATGGAGGGTGGTGCAGGGTGGTGCAGCTCAACGTGACTACAGCCATCTTGGCTCAGTTTGCCTACTGGGAAGTCCTGGCAGATATTCCAAGCTCTATAACAAACAAAGTTATTAGGACAGTCAGTCAAGCATGGCGTGCCAGCTACTGATGCTCAGATTGGTTTTCAACTGATATTTTGAGAAAGGATAGTACATTCCTGTTGACCACATCCACCTTTGTCTGGCTCAGCATGGAGGTCCCTTCCTCCTGTTTTAGAGGGCAGGATCCTCTTGCCTTGGGGCTACCCAAAACATGCTCTGCCCCTAAGTCTCTAATAAAATGCCATCTGTGCAATGTGGACCTAGCAGTCTCTTTCCTTGGTGTCTCAGGACACCTTCTCCCTCTGGTGTCTGGCTCTAGTACACAGAGAGTTTAGTGTCCAAACAATGTAGGTATATCTATACCTTAATCGTATAGAAAATAATACTTTAAATAATTAGCCATTGGTTGGGCGGTGGTGGCGCATGCCTTTAATCCCAGCACTCAGGAGGCAGAGCCAGGCGGATCTCTATGAGTTTGAGGCCAGCCTGGGCTACCAAGTGAGTCCCAGGAAAGGTGCAAAGCTACACAGAGAAACCCTGTCTCGAAAAAAACCAAATAATAATAATAATAATAATAATAATAATAATAATTAGCCACAGGTAAAATGCAAATGCTGGCAGGTACCCTGTGTGATGAACACAGCTCTGGGCTGTCCTGAGAGCATCCTGTAGGAATGGACTCAGCTGCAGGTGGACAAGGGTGACACAGGCTGTCTTGAAGCTTGGGACACCAAACAGCCTTTCCCGTCCTAGTCAGGCTCAGCAGGGAGCCTGGACCTTGCAGTAGGCTTCCTGGGGCTGGCGGCATGGTCCCACAGTCACAGGTCATTTTTTTTTTTTAAGCTTGTAAGTCTTTTCACAAAGGATAATTAAACACTGCATGAGAACAGAGGCCTTATAGTATATTGGAAATGTGTCCCTCGCCTCCTGTCAATAAGGTTAGGAGGCTCCAAGCCACTCAGTGTGTTCTGATTCCAGTGTCTGTGTTCACCCCCGCTCCTTCCTCAACTTGACCACTTCCAGATGCACAGTGGAGAGAGGTCCATTCGTATGTGGCGCCATACTGTTCTTCTTCCCTTCTGCAAGTCTGAATCTACACACCCCATTCCCTCTTCCCCCGACCCTCACCCCACAGCCGCACGCACGCACGCACGCACGTCCTTCTCCATACACCCTACGCTAATAGCTCTCATACACTACCTGTGACGTGCTTTCTGTTCCCAAGTAACTTAGCCATTCCTTGGTTACCATGACCTCTCTCACTCAGTCCACACTAGCACCAGTTTTGAATCTTTATCCTAGTCAGGGGCTGGGGTGGAGGTGGGGTGCATGCCTTTGATCCCAGCACCCGGGAAATAGAGGCAGGCAGGCAGGAGATCAAGGCCAGCCTGGTCCCAGGTAATCTACATAGTGAGTCCCAGGCAATCTAGAGCTACAACAAATTGAGACGCTGTGTCTAAAACTCAAAAACAGCTGGATGGTGGTGGCACACGCCTTCTTTCATCCCAGCACTCGGGAGGCAGGTGGATTTCCGTGAGTTGGAAGCCAGCCTGAGATACAGAGTGAGTTCCAGGAAAGGCACAAAGCTACACTGAGAAATCCTGTCTCCAAAAAAAGTCTGAATATTGTTGGGCAGTGGTGGTGCACACCTTTAATCCCAGCACTTGGGAGGCAGAGGCAGGAGGATCTCTGTGAATTCAAGGCCAGCTTGGGCTACAGAGTGAGTTCCAGGAAAGGCTCCAAAGCTACACAGAGAAACCCTGTCTTGAAAAACCAAAAAAAAAAAAAAAAAAAAAAAGGTCTGGTTATTAAAAAAAAAAAATAGTGCTTTTAAGTGGCATTCTTAATAAACTCTAACAGTGGCAACCTTGTTTTTCCAAAAACCAAAATGCTAAGTCTTAACTTATTAATGCTACACAGTGGGATCACTGATACAGCCATCGTCAGAATCAGTGGAGTCTGGAAACGCTTCCTTTCTATAGGGAAGGCTCCAGCATTTTCAAATGCTAGTCACAGCTAAATTCTGGGACAAGGAGCTGATTTATTCAGGAAGGAGAAAGCTCGGTGTTCTTTGGTGCATGCCATTCTTCCTTTCTTCTACCAGGTAAATGTCCCTCAGGGGCCTCTCTCCTGGCACAGTGCTTGGCACCAGCGTTTTAAAACGCATGACAAGCACAGCGAAAGACAGAGAAATGGTTCTCATAAACTCTGTGGCTCTACAAGGAGCCGATTTAAAATACATTCTGAACGAATGATCTTATTTCCTGGTTCTGAGGTCACAGCCCCCCCGGACCGTCTCCGATCAGAAATCCAGTTACCCAGCACAAGCAGGGGAGATCTGTGACAAGCTCCCCTGGCCAGTCCACTCTGCCGGCCACCGCCTCGACCTCAGTTCACACCAGGCATCACTTTGCACCCGACTTTCCCTCCTTCTCAGTCCTTAAGCTCCAGCCTGTGTTTTGAGAGGCAGATCTTACCATGTCACTCTCCTTCCCAGGCCGAGGGCGTATCTGAAGACCTCAGCCTTCCTGCCTTCCTCGGGATGATTAGCCACCAGGGAGCCACCCCTCCGAAGGAGCCCGCAGGTCTCAGCCCACAGGACCTTCCTATGCTTTTAGGCCACAATCGTACTTCCGAATACTCTAGGCCCAATTCTGGTTTACAGCATCCACAACTGCAGCTGCTGCCATTTCCTGAGAGCCTCTTTTACACACAGACATCTTCCATCCACAGTTACCTTTAGTGCCACCTACAGACTAGGAAGAGTGTCCATGGAGGAAAAGACGTCTCACAGGGTCGCTGTGTGCCTCAAACTGCGAGGCCAGGTGAACCCACCTCCCGCCCGGCCTACCCTGGCACTTAGCAGGAAACTGAACCACACCTATGCCATGCCCACAGGGTGACTTCTACAAACACCGGGGCACTGCAGCAAAGACCAGAGGCTGTTTTGACTTTTGATTTGGAGAGGAAGAGAGGCTGCCGCCAGTGAGTGTGCTGGTTTCCGGTTTATCACCACCAGGGCCAGGGGGGTTAGAAATCCGAGAGGGAATGGTGGACTCACAGACTCGGGATCTTGGGGAAACTTGCACTTCATTTATTTAAGGCTTTCTTCTGATCACATTCCTGGAGGAACCCTACCAAACCCTGGGGGCTTAGAGAGCCTTGTTAGCCAGCCAAGTCAGAAGGAGAAACTGTCATCTGCGGAGTTTGATTGACCACAGACGGATGTTTTAGGAGGAAGTAGGCTCAGAAAACCCTGCAACCCTGGCCCTCGCGATGATGATGTGTGTTAGTGAAAATGAGAGCGGGCGCTGATGATCGCCCTGAATGGGAAGAGGCGCCGACGCAGGTTCTGGGAGTGTGCTAAGCCTGTATCACAGGCCTGAGCCCTGCGAGGTGGGTGGTGACAGTGCCTGGTGTGTGTGTGTTGGAGGAGGGAGGCATACTTACCTGTCTGCACAGGGAAGATCCTATGATCCAGTCCCGCCATCGCTGGGCGCAGAGACGGGAAGAGGAAGGGAGAAGGCCGGAGGAGAGAAGGTGGTGAGGAGCTCCCCTGGGTTCTCATTGCCCGGTCATCCTGGCCCTGTGGAGAGAGTCAGCACTTCCTTCAGTGCGGGTAGGTGGCGCAGCCGGGCACTGGCTGGGGCTTCCTCTTTGGTGGAGTTCATAAGGTGCACACTTGGCTCTTCTCTGGGCCACAGGAGGAACCCGGATGCCAGCTCCCCAGTTCATCTCAGCCAAGCCAAGAGGCTAGCCATGCCAATACAGATCTTCTGTTCTACACATCTGGGCCAGGGGCCTAAACTAACCCAGCCCTGCCTATCACCTTCAGGCAAGGCCTCTTTCTTTTCTAGGGGCGCTGACCATGGGATTCAGCAGGCTCCTGCTGACCATTAGGCTTTCCCACACTCCTGCCCTAATGAGAGGCCAGAGCAGCCCAACCGTCTCTTGACAGCAGTCCCACAGCCTGGCAGAGACCTCTGGTGCTGGTGCCAGTGAAGTTGGCCCCAGGCCCCCAGGATGAGTCATTATGAAGCAAGCTACTTCTGGGGCGATCGGACTCTGGCTGATATCTAGTGTCCCTTTCTGTAGTTTGGGGACACCAGGGTTTGGAGGCACAGAGTGGAGGAGAAGTGGAGAGGCACCCTGTCCACATCAGGTCTGTTTCCTCCATTTCTTCTCCAGTGCAGCAGGTCAGTGCAGCTTTAAATGCCTACATTGTTTTTTTTCTTTTGTTCTGTTTGATTTTTGAGACAGGGTCTCACTATGTAGCCCTGGTTGGTCTGGAACTTTCTTCTCCCCACCCTCCCCTGGAGCTGAGGACCGAACCCAGGGCCTTGTGCTTGCTAGGCAAGCACTCTACCACTGAGCTAAATCCCCAACCCCTGGAATTTTCTATGTAGACCAAACTGGCCTCAAACTCCGAGATCCGCATGCCTCTGCCTCCTGAGAATTAAAGGCTTGTGCTACTGTGCCTAATCTCTTTCTTTCCTTTTGTTAAAAAGGGGTGGCAGGAGCTGGTGAGATGGCTCAGTGGTTGGGAACATATTTTGCTCCTGCTGAGGGCCCAGGTTCGATTCCCAGCACTCACACGACAGCTCTCAACCATCCATAATTCCAGTTCCAGAGGATCTAACGTCCTCTCCTCACCACTGGTAGCAGGCACACATGTGGTACACAGGCATACAGGTGAACAAAACACTCATACACATAAAATAAATTTAAAACATTAAAAGATCTATTTGCTTACTGTGTGTGTGTGTGTATGTGTGTGTGTATGTGTGTGTATGTGTGTGTGTGTGTGTGTGTTATGTGTGTGTGTATACCACAGTGCACTTATGGTGGTCAGAGGAAACTTGCTGGAGTTAGTTTTTTTTTTTTGTTTTTGTTTTGTTTTTTTTTGTTTTTTCGAGACAGGGTTTCTCTGTGTAGCTTAGGAGCCTGTCCTGGAACTCACTCTGTAGCCCAGGCTGGCCTCGAACTCACAGAGATCCGCCTGGCTCTGCCTCCCGAGTGCTGGGATTAAAGGCATGGGCCGCCCACCTCAGGCTGGAGTTAGTTTTCTCTTGCAAATTCTGAGGATCAAACTCAGGTCACATCAGGTTTGGTAGCCAGAGTCCTTACCCACAGAGCCATCTCAATGACCCCCAAAGCGTACACTATTTATTCCACTGGGGCATGCTTGGTTCGCATCTGTTTCCAAGCACTGTGGAGATGAAGAAAGAGGACCATGGGTCCAAGGCTGGTACATATGGTGAGCTGCCGCCTTAAAACATCACCAGACTTGGGTTGGGGATTTAGCTCAGTGGTAGAGCGCTTGCCTAGCAAGGGCAAGGCCCTGGGTTCGGTCCTCAGCTCTGAAAAACAAACAAACAAACAAACAAACAAACAAACAAAAGCAAAACAATAAAACATCACCAAACCAAAGCCTGCGGTTTTCTTCCCCTTCAGTCTCATGCGGCCCGTGCAGAAGTCCCCCCTCCACAGCCAAGCCTTGAACTCCAGACCCTCCTGCCTCTGCCCTCTTTAGAGACAAGGACTCAGGTAGCTGCTGTTGGCCTAGAACTCCGGAACCTCCTGCTGCTGTGCATTGGGGTTATAGTCACGCACCAGCTCACCCAGCCCGAATCTCCGATTTGTAAGTGATCAATTCTGGTGAAGGAGGCTGGAGAGAGTGGACGGGAGCTTTTCCCTCATCCAGACAAGGTAGAGAAACTGCAGCCGAGGTGAGCAAAGCATGGTGGGCCTGGTGCTGGGTGCTGACCAAACAGGCTTCAGCATCACTGGCTGATGACCACGGCCTGTCTTCTTTTTTTCCTAAAGGTAATTGGCTAAGTTAGTTCACGGTCCTACCAGCTCTAAGGAATACGGAACGGATAGGCAGTAACTGAGCCAGGGCGTTCTGAAGCCTTTCTGTGAAGAATCACAGAGTGTACAGACAGCACTTGCTATTGAATTAGACACAGACATGATGGCCCATGTGTAGAAGTCAGAAATCAGGACTGATGGAGAGAATGAGGCAGGCCCGTTCGGAGAAGCAATTAAGAGCCACCCAGCACCTTAACTTCCAGAGGCATGGCAGGTCGATTAAGGAGGCAGCAAGCTAGACCTGGGAGGGAAGCCAGAGTGCAGCACACAGTCCAAGAACACAGATACCTGGAGGCCAGACTCCGGGGTTGCAAAGCTGTAGGGAGCGGAAGTGGGGAAATGTCAAGGAGGGAACGAGCGGGGTCGCTTCTCAGCAGTTAGCTTCCGAGGCTGCGTCCTCACTCCGAGAATCACCTCTTTTCCCTTTAGACAGTCTCACTACGGAGCCCTGCTGGCCTGGTATTCACTATGTAGGTCAGGTTAGCCTCGAACTCATTACTATTTTCTTTCCTTGGCCTCCTAAATGCTGAGATTGCCATGTCTGGCTTTATATGACATTCATCTGTCTGTCCGTCCATCTGTCTGTCTGTCCATCCGCCCACCAACCCACCCACCCACCCACCCACCCACCTACCTACCCTGTTTATTTTAGTGCTATGGATTAAATCCTTTGCACATACCAGGCAGGCATTCTACCACTAAGCTGTGTCCCTAACCTGCTTTTCTACTTTTTGAGACAGGTTCTCAGTAAGTTGTCCAAGCTGCCCTTGAACTCATTCATCCTCCTCCAAGTGGCAGAGGAGATTATAGCCCTGTGCTAAAAGCCTGGCTCTCCTTAACCTTCTCATCATCTGCCTTGTTTTCCCCACTTCTCATCCAGACACGGGAAAAGAGAACACTTCCTTTGTCATGGGACGACAGAGGGATGGGCGTGCCATGCTGGTGAATGGAAATTAATGCTCAGTGTTGGGAAGGACACGGTCCCTGGCAGTCTCCTAATGGAATCCTGGGCCCCAGGTAAGTGTATAGCCACTCCGCCTGGCAGATTACCTCATGGGGAGATACAGCTTCAGTATGACCAGGTACTTCAGGTTTTCAGAGGAAGCGGCAGCAGATAAAGGTTTTATGAGCGACAACCTGATTTTTAAACATTGGCTTGAAGCACACACACACACACACACACACACACACACACACACACACACACACACACACCCCAAGCACAATGCAGCAAGCACAGAGGAAAACCAAACACTCGGAGGCTTTACCCATAATGCTTTGTGTGTGTGTGTGTGTGTGTGTGGGCAGTGGTCAGACAGTGCAGATCCAGATCAAACTGGAGCAGGGGTTAGAAGACAGGCAAGCAGTGAGGCCTGTGGAGCTACAGAACAGGCATTACTAGAGGATTCGGAGGCAGTTCTCCACTCACCGTTTTTTTCTTCTAGCTAGAGCAAAAACAAAGAATGGTTTCCTAGGTAACATGCAGAGTGGTCCAGACTGACTGGAATCCCCTGTACTTGTGCAATAGAGCATCACTCTGACAGGTGAGGTTGTGCACGATGTCTCAGGGTCTTACCAGTGCAGGGATGGATGCTGACATGGTGTTACCTCCCAAATCGTGGCAACATTTACTTTTCTATCCAATACTCAGAGTCCTTGGTAAATTCTCATTTGTCTTTGTAATATGCTGAAAGCAGGTTCCTCTACACCCAGGTGCCTCCTAAGTATACTTTTCTATTTCTGTGTTAATCGAATTTATGTGGGTGATTTTGGTGACTACAGATAATTGAGTACTTGGAACACCAATACAGTGATCTGGTCACTGATCCTGTGCCTTTTAATTTTCACAGCTGGGCCAAGCTTCATGGTTTAGTTTCAGGTCCAGGCTTGGGTTTACACATATTACTCTTTGAAGACGAACTTAAAAATGTTTGCTTCCTGATGCTCAGTGGGCTGAGGCAAAGGATCATTTGAATTCAAGAGTTCTTGGCTAGGGGGGCTGAAGAAAGAGATGGCCCAGTGGATAAAAGCACTTTCTGCTCTTGCGGAAAACCAGGGTTTGATTCCCAGCACCCATATGACAACCCTCAACTGGCTATAACTCCAGTTCTAGGTGATATGACTCCTTCTACTGGACTCCATGGCCACCATGTAAACACAAGATATACAGACATACATGCAGGCAAAACACTCAAACATATAAAATAAAGGTGAATATTTTTTCTCTTTTTTTAAAAAAAATTTATATATATATATATATTTTTTTTTAGGCACAAGTGCTCTGTCTGCACATATGCCTGCAGGCCAGAAGAGGGCATCAGACCCTATTACAGACGGTTGTGAGCCACCATGTGGTTGCTGGGAATTAAACCCAGGTCCTCTTAGAAGAGCAGCCATCTCTTCATCCCCCAAAAGTAAATAAAAATTAAACGAACAAAAGATGTCCTGGCTACGTTGAATAATGTACTGTGACCTTGTCTCAATAAAACAAAACGACAAGTTTTTGTTGTTGTTGTTGTTTCACATCTTTTTTACTTTATTTATCTTTACTCCAGTTCTCCCTCCTTCCCCTCCTCTCATTCCCTCCCCATACCTCTCTTCTGCCATGCCCTCCTCAATCCACTCCTCCTCTGTTTCTGTTCAGAAAGGGGCATCAATTAAACATGGCATATCAAGTTGCAGTAAGACTAAGCAACTTGTATTAAAGCTGGGCAAGATGACCCAATATGAGGAGTAGGGTCCCAGTAGCCAGTAAAAGAGTCAGAGACAGCCCCTGTTCTCACTGTTCAGGATAACCAGCATTAACACACAAGACGTGACGAGCGTCACATTTGTTCCATGACACATATACATACAAGAAGGAGTCTTTCGAGAGCTACAGCAGGAAGGTAGATAGCTCTATCTTTTTTTTTTTTTTTTTTTTTTTTTTTTTTTTTTTATCAAGTACACACGTCAATATACAGAGGGCCTAGGTCAGTCCCACTCAGGCTCCCTGGTTGTTGTTGGTTCCTATGAGCCCAGGTTAGTTGTTTCTGTGGGTTTTCTTGGGATGTCCTCTACCCCTTTGGCTCCTACAATCTTTGCTTCCTCTCTTCAACAGGATTCCCCAAGCTCGGCCTAATGTTTGTCTGTGGGTCTCTGCCTCTGTTTCCATCAGTTGCTGGATGAAGGCTCTCTGGTGACAATTGTGGTAGCCACCAATCTGATCACAGGAGATGACCAGTTCAGGCTATGCATCCACTATTGATAGGGGTCTTAGCTAGGGTCATCCTTGTAGATTTGTGGGTCAGGTGTCTACCTGACCCTGAAATGCACCCCTTTCCAGTCATCTCTTTCAGTACTCTCCCCCAACATCCACCTCAAACCTGATCCCTCATGTACCCATCCCCACCTGCCCCCAGTCTACCAGGAGATCTCTTCTATTCCCCCCCCAACTTCCTAGGGAGAACCATGTGTCCCCCACCCCTCGGGCCCTCCTTAACAACAAGGTTTCTATCCTTTGTTAAGGAATAATAACAACAGAACACTGTTAGGACAGTATCAATAACCCACACTGCCTATAGCTTTAGATCTAGGTTGACATTACTATAGTTGTTCAACACAACTGCCATTTGCTACCAGGGTGACCCTGACACCCCCAAGCTTGTGGGACAAACTGCTACGGATATTTTATTAACTGCAGATCAGAGGTGACACTGGGATCCATGCTTTGTGCTAGAAAGGTCTATGCAGCTTGAGCTCATGTGCTTAGGGGTCAAATCTGCTGTGCATTTAGGGGGATCACGCCAGTTCTCTCATCTTTTCCAGAAAACGGAAGCCTAGAGGACACACCCTAACTTACGCTGAGACCAGCCTTGCTCTGTTACCAGAAACATGACACGAGTGAGAGAGAAGAACTCTGTGAGTTCAAGGCCAGCCTGGTCTACAGCGTGAGTTCCAGGACAGGCTCCAAAGCTACACAGAGAAACCCTGTCTCCAAACAACAAGAACAAAACAAGCAGAGTGATTACGAGCATGTTCATGCCCAGCTCTGTGTGTGTGTGTGTGTGTGTGTGTGTGTGTGTGTGTGTGTGTGTGTGTGTATGTGTGTGTGTGTGTAAGGCGGGGGATTAACACAGTGCTCAAAAGAGCACTTTGCCAGGAAACAGTGGCGTTCAAGGGACTGGGTCCCCAGCACCAGAATGACTCACTTCTAATCCTGGCCATTCCTCAGATGTATCTGAGACAAGATCCTCAACTTACTTGTGCATTATTTTTCTGATCCATAAAATACAGACAGAAGTGTCTTGAGATGTAATCCATATGATGCAAGTAAGTCACTACAAATATTACCTGATACACAGTTAGTGCTCAATAACTATTATTTAATAGAATAGCAAAGGAAGAAAATAAAACAGTGGAACACTTTATAACTTATTAGTGAAAACAATGCAAACATGAGATTAGAAGGAAAAAGAGCTGGATAAACAAAATATTCTCAGCATGTACAACAGGCCAACTGGGGTAATCTGTTTAACATTTTTAGGTCTCATATGAAATAGAAAAATAAAAAAGTACACAAATTGGCCAGGCGGTGGTGGTGCACGCCTTTAATCCCAGCACTTGGGAGGCAGAGGCAGGTGGATCTCTGTGAGTTCGAGGCCAGCCTGGTCTACAGAGCGAGACTCAGGACAGGCACCAAAACTACATGGAGAAACCCTGTCTCCAAAAAACAAACAAAAGTACACAAATTGACAGTTTATAAAAGAAATCAATAGGTCATGTGACAATATGTCTGCCCTCATTCATAATAAAACATGTAATAAACAATGGTATATCAGAAAGAGAAAAGTTATGAATCACTAACATCAGACAGAGAGGCATTACTACCTACCTATGCGGTACACACTGAAAGAGTAAGAAAGCCGTGTGAGGAAGATCTCTGCACACGAGATTGCTTACTTTGAAAGATAGATCTGCTGTATACAAGCAGAAATAGTAGTTGGAATCACCATCATCTAGGAAATAAACTGCATTCATCATTGGCAACCTTTCCAAACAGAAAGTACCAGACCCCGTCCGTTCAGGGGTCGAACTATAAGGAAATGTTCATGTTTATCGGTTGTTACTATCTACACATAGGCATAGTAAAGTGAATCGTGACTATTTGGAGAGAGAGAGAGAGAGAGAGAGAGAGAGAGAGAGAGAGAGAGAGAGAGAGAGAGAGAATGGAAGGAAAGGCTGAGAGTGGAAAAAATAAGAAAAGATAACCTGGTGTGGTGATACACGGGTATAATCCCTGCACTTGGGAGGTAGAGACGGGAGACTCAGACCTTCAAGGTCATTTTCAGCTACATAGCAGATTTGAGGCCAGCCTAGGCTACAGGAGACTCTGTTTCAAAGAGAAGAAAACATCCCAGTGGTCTGTAGTGGACCAAGGTCTATTTTCTTAGACCCCCCCACCCTTGCCTTGCCTCGGTATCTGATCCTAGATGATAGACAGGCTGCTACAAACCTTGTACTGGGCTGTCCCTGTAGCCTGTCTGTCACCCATAGTAACCACACTTCCAGTAATATCTGTCTCCACTACATTAGCAGGCTCAGAGGGAGTCACTGCCTCGGGAAGAAGTTAGAAAGATGACCGGGAGAGAGAAGAGGGATGCTGAGGGAAGAGATGCAGACACACAGCCACCCTCAGACCGAATGATGGCAAAGACAACAAGAGTAGAAACGTTTCGTTTCCTTACGATCCGCCCTGGGTTCCTTGGGACAAAGCTGCAACTTTTAGAAATATTCCTCAAGACTCTCTGCAAGACACTGAAACAGGCTTTCCCGTACAGGAACACCTTCTTCATTTAACAAGTTAAATATAGCGCGTTACTAAATAATTCACAGCGCTCGAAATGAGTTCAATAACTTTAGACGGAATTTTCAAACAGGGCAAATGGCCAGCGTTGTTTCTGAACACAGCTTCACTTCCTGTCGACTCTGCCACACGGCCACCTTCCTCGTCCTCAATTAAAGCCCTGGCCCGCCCTATGGTACTGCTTCTCTTGTGTAAGGTCCGGTCTTTAAATAGTACGAAGAACTCCCCTGCCAGGGAGACCGTCTTCTTGGCAGCACATCTGAGAATCTCCAGCACAGTACTTTGTTCCAGGGTTCCCAGAAGAGCAGGAAATCTTAATATTCTGAGAAGCCTCATTGGTGAGCCTAAGCACCCTGCCAAAAATAATTGCTTTTATTTGCTTTGAAGAAGTCTGTCTTGTGTCAGTAGGCATCCAACAGCCACTTGTGGCTCTACACCAGTTCTAGGACCCGTGGAGAGAGCCTCATTGGTGAGCCTACACAAGCCCAGGGGAGACACACCTATGTGAGCATGAGGGGTGGAGGGGACAGAGAATTGGTGGCGGCCTAATGCAAGCAGCTTGGTCTGCAAGGAGGACCCTCAGCTCCCCCCTGGCTGGGGACTGACCCAGAGTCTCACACCTGCCAGGCAAGCTCTCTACGACTGAGCTGCATTCTCGGCCCCTCCCCACTTACACATCTGAGCAGCTAACGCTGACTTTGAACTTGGGACCCTCCTGCCCTGGCTTCCCTTACAGGCTGGTACCACCACCGGGCCTGACTTGTAAGGAAGTTTTTAACACAGTTCTGTGGCCCTACAAGAGGCAGGGCACAGCCATGTGTTACCAAGAGCACAGGACACTTACTCAAAACCAAAAGAGGAAGTCAGGGTCTGAGCTTAGGGAAGACAGAGCAATGATCAGGTTCAAAACAGCAGGAACACAGAGGAGGGCGGAGTTATCAGAACTGGGGCCAGCTTGGTAGACATTCTGAAATAAACAGGTAAAATGGAGAAGGAAGGAAGGAAGGAAGGAAGGAAGGAAGGAAGGAAGGAAGGAAGGAAGGAAAGAAAGGAAGAAAGAAAGAAAGAAAGAGAAAAAGGAAGGAAGGAAAGAAAGAAAAAAAAAAACAAACAAAAAAAAAAAACAAAAAAACAAAAACCAGAGCCACAACCAGGCCAGACACCAGGAGAGTCTCTGGCTGCCTCATGCGGTTGATGGGGCTGGAGCAGTGTGTGGTCCTCAAACTGCAATTTATGTTATAGGACAGAAATCTAACTTCCTCAAGAGCAGCGCATTAAGCTACCGTCTGTATCTTTAAGGGAGGCCAGAAATACTTAGACATAAAAGCCATCCTTATGTTTAATCTTTGCTGTGGAGGGTCTGCCAGTATTGCAGAGTTTCTAACTAATCTTAATAAGAAGACGCCTGAATGGAGGCAATAATGTGGTCTGGGCTGGTGACTGTGTGTATGTATGGGGGGGTCGCGGTGAGGGGTTGGGGGTGACAGAATGATGGCAGCTGGAGAAGAGAGGCCCAGGGAAACACACCCCCAGTTCCCTGGTGTCCTATTGTGGGCGCTGCGGCAGGGATGGTGAGAGGTAGATGCCTGGGTATAAAATATGGCTCCCTCTGGGCTTTCTCTGGGAACTGAGCCAACTGCTTAACCTTTCTGAGCTTTTATCTATAAAACCGAGAGGAGTTCTACTTTTCCAAGTTGTTGTGAAGACTGAATGAGGACAAGTTTAAGGGGTCACACCTTGACACAGACATATTATCTACCGACCCACTGACAACCCCTGGAGTAAGCGCTGAAAATGATACAGGAAATCAAACAGTTCCGGGACAGTCTGTAAGCCAGGAGAGGCTCCCAAAAAAATAAGAGACAATGAAGAAACACTGAAGGGTCTGTATGTCTCAGGTGCCAGAGGGACAAACCCCAGAGTGTGTAAGCTACTTGCAAATGTGGAGCTGAGAGAGGTGTGATGTAGACGTGGAGAAGAGGAATGGATGCTGGAGAAGAAGAGGAATGGAGTGCTGGAGAAGAAGAGGAATGGATGCTGGAGAAGAGGAATGGAGGCTGGAGAAGAAGAGGAATGGAGGCTGGAGAAGAGGAATGGATGCTGGAGAAGAAGAGGAATGGATGCTGGAGAAGAAGAGGAATGGATGCTGGAGAAGAAGAGGAATGGATGCTGGAGAAGAGGAATGGATGCTGGAGAAGAAAGGAATGGAGGCTGGAGAAGAGGAATGGATGCTGGAGAAGAGGAATGGAGGCTGGAGAAGAGAATGGAGCTGAGAAGAGAATGGATGCTGGAGAAGAGGAATGGATGCTGGAGAAGAGGAATGGAGTGCTGGAGAAGAAGAATGGATGCTGGAGAAGAGGAATGGATGCTGGAGAAGAAATGAGTGGAGAAGAGGATGCTGGAGAAGAGGAATGGATGCTGGAGAAGAAGAGGAATGGATGCTGGAGAAGAAGAGGAATGGATGCTGGAGAAGAGGAATGGATGCTGGAGAAGAGGGATGGATGGTGGAGAAGAGGGATGGAGGCTGGAGAAGAGGGATGGAGGCTGGAGAAGAGGAATGGATGCTGGAGAAGAGGAATGGATGCTGGAGAAGAGGGATGGAGGCTGGAGCTAGCTGAACTGGACCACATCTGGCTCTGTTGTGAACACTCATGTCTCTGAGACTCAGTTTTCTCAGCTGGGGATGACGGTAGTTTCACCTCAGCGAATGGATCTGAGGATTCAATGGAACCCTGCATGACGTGTTCAGCACAACCCTGGGCACGTGGTGTCCCTGTGGAGAAAGAACCCTGGGCTCAGGCAGCCCTGCAGGATTCAATGACAAATCAAGGTGGCAGCTAGGTAGTCATGGAGTCTAGATGGGTCAAGGCTGGCAATCCCGTGCTGCCGCAAGATCAAAATTGAACTTTGTGTTCATCCAACCCCGCTGGAACTTCCACTGGGCGCTTTCTGTGTGAAGTAGACGCTGGCGATTTTCACCGAAGGAAGTTTTGAGTGGAAATGAGTTCAGACCTGAGAGACCCAGAGCCACAGAGCCAAGCAGTCTGCATATAAAGTAGCTTCAGTGTTGCCCACTGGGCAGCTCTGTCTCCTCTCCCCAGCTAAGCGAATCTCTCTCCCATTTCACCTCTGCAAGTACTCTGTTTTTAACAGTGTGTTTAGTTAAGTTTCATATCAGAGGAAATTGAAAGAAAAAAAAAATCTAAGTTCTGGGACAGAGAGATGGCTCAGCCCTGAAGGACACTGCACTGTTCTTGCAGAGATGCCAAGTTCAATTCCCAGGACCCCCACCATGCAGCTCACAGGGGGTTCAACATCTCTGGCTTCCTCAGTTACTATACTTGTGTGTATGTGTGCGTGCACACACACACACACACACACACACACACACACACACACTTAAAAATTTGAAAAAAAAAGCAAAATTCTAAGTTTTTGTTGTTGTTTTTTTGTTTTTCGAGACAGGGTTTCTGTGTGTAGCTTTGCACCTTTCCTGGAGCTCACTTGGTAGTCCAGGCTGGCCTCGAACTCACAGAGATCCACCTGGCTCTGCCTCCCGAGTGCTGGGATTAAAGGCGTGTGCCACCGCCCGGCCTAAGTTCTTTTTGTAATCCACAAATCACCACTGTCTACTGCAGCCTAGACATGAGATGGCAGCCATTCACAGCGAGCTGGAGTGACGGGACCTTCCTCACAAAGGTTACGTGGAGTTCTCCAGGGGTGAGCTAGGATGAGGGGAGACAGGCATTTTCCTGTTCGGCTTTGTGCGAAGTGTTCCGTACAGTCTCTTGAGAGGCAGCTTCAGGAAATGCCAATGGTGTGAACCGCAATGGCGGGAATTGGCAAAGAGAAAGGCAGGTAATGGTCTCGTTACGTTATCCCCAGAACCTAAAACAAACAAACACCCTAAAACTCAAACACCGATGCTCAGGCGTGCGCCTCAGGAATTCTGCTCCAGTCCAGTTCCTGGGGTCGAAGTCAAGGGATGTAACTTGATGAAGTTCCAAGCTCAGTCTAATGTGCACCCCAGCTGAGAACCTCAGCTTTGGGGTGAAGATCAGATGGGAACTCTGAGAAAGTCCTGTAAACTAAGGGAGGCAGGCCTGGGGGAAAGTAGCTTGCCTCAGGAGGAGTATGGGTGTACTCAGTTGTTGGTGTGGGACAGGCCTGGGGAGGGCTGAGATAGGGCTTGAGAGACAGAGCCCTCTAAGATCCCATAGCACAGCTGCTGAATGAAAATGCTTGGGTTCGGAACTAAAAAGCAACCGAGAGATTTTGGTGAAAATCGAGTCGAAGGAGTTTGACTGGATTACGGCACTGAGGAGCTGCAGACGATGAGAAAGGAGAATGACTCGGAAAGCAGACAGCTCTGGGCTTTGGGGTCAGTGGGTTGCGTCGGCTGAGGTAGTTTCCCTTCGGCTGCATCTGTGAGCGGGCACACTCTTCCCGCTGCCTCTGTGCCCTGGGGATGGCAGTCCTGCCACAGGCAGGGCAGCAGGCATGAGTTTATATAAGTTCACTTTCCACACTGGGGAAGGGTAATGGCCTGCATGACTGGAGTCTAGGTATCTCAGACTAAGGGCTTGGGTGGCTGGCTGCCTATCAAGGGGGATTCTTCCAGAAACCAACATAGGCACAATGGGCCTGTGTATGTAGTACACAGAGAGAGTCTAGAACATTCATTTCATCCTTAGTGTGCAGGGAGCTGAACGGAGGAACCGCCTCATAAAAGACAAGAATTGAAGTGTGGAAGCCAAAAAGCTGGAGACTAGCCGAGGAGGAAGTGGGTCGGAATGGGCAGAACTGGGGTGGGTCTGTCCCACCCCAGGCATGGGGATCGTTTATACTTGTTCCCTTGAAAAAAAGAATTATGTGTGTTTGTATGTGCATGTATGTTCATGAGAAAGCATGCATGTACCACATATGTTCAGGTGCCCTCAGGGACCAGAAGGGAGCACTAAACCTTCAGAGATGGAGTTGGCCCCGCCCCTCTCCAGGCCCCGCCCCTCCAGGCCCCGCCCCATGGGAGCTGCCCTCTGGAGGAGCAGTGAGCACTCTCTACCGGTGGGCCATCTTTCCAGCCCTATTAACTTGTTTCATTTTACAAACCGATTATTACTCAGGTAAAGAACACTGTAGGATTGGCAGCCTCAGGGATAAATGAATTTTAGTAGTTTGAATTCATTCCCTTTTGCTATGTATTCATTTTTAATTTTTTGCTGCCACCAGGGACTGAACTCAAACAGCCGTCTGTGTGTCAGTCAAGAACTCCATCACTGAGTTACACCCCTTAATTTCTGTTTGTTTGTTTTTTTAAGATGGAAGTTACGACTCGGAATTACATGAGCTAATACATTCAGAAGCATTTTCTAAACTGTGAGGATGTGTATGAATAAAATATTGCTTTATTTCCTCCGTAGAGTTTAATAAATAGACATTTCCTCAAATCACACTGGACTCATTTCCCCACTTGAAGGACGCCTCTGAGCACAGTGAATTGATGGGATGAGTGTGGGGCTTGCTGAGGAGGAGGGTGATGGCGGTCCAGGGAAGTGCTGGGCAGGCTGACCTGAGCTGCGCTCCACAGCTGAGCGCAGCTGGGAGCTGTAGGAAGCTGTGCCCCCAGGGGGTGGCTGACTAACCCGGCCACATTTTCCCTCTCCCTGTCAAGGATGCACTGGAGGGCGAGATGAAGTGCAAACGCCCAGCTGGCGAGAAACAAAACAGGATTCAAGAGTCTGGCTCCTAATCCATTTTTCAATAATTGTTTGCTGAAATACAAATGTGAGGCGATGATAGAGCTTAACAAAGGGATGAAAAGGGATGCTTTGAAGATAAATCCATGGCTGTGTGGGACTGGAAGCTCCTGGCAGCAGAAAACCCCTGCGTAGCAGTGTGCAGTCTTTAAGGACCTGTAAACCATTTAAGATGGAGCAAATAAATGTATGTTCAAGATCACTCGGACTATTAAAAGAACTCTTCTTTTTTTTTTTTTTCCAACGTGAGAATAATGTTTTTGGGGAGGATTGCTTAAGCAAGGCTATAGGGACTTTTCTAAAGCGGGCACCTTCTGGACGGACGGGTTATTCACGGCACAAGGGCACACAGTAGTGAGGCTGCCGTCGGCTGTCTCTGTTTCCCAAGCCTGGCGTGCTGGTGTGGTGGTGCGGGGCTGTACCGTCCAGAGGGACGTGCTCCGTCTGGCTCACGCAAACCAGGGCACAGGTCAGTGGCAGCCCAGTTTCTGATGCTCTCCTAACATAATCCCTGCCCTTTTGCTTACTTCTCGGGGAGATTTCCAGACTCTGGGGTGGGAGAACAATCAATGAAAATAATAATAATATAATAATAATAATAATAATAATAATAATAATAATAACAACAGAGGCCCTGGAGGAACCGCAACCGAACAGCAACATGAGACAGATCACGAAGGAGGCCGAGAGTCGTGGAAGCTGCCGCTCATCTATGGGATGAGAGATGGCCGCAGAGGCAGAGTGCTGGGATCCCCAGAGCTGATTCCCAGCACCCACTGCGGGCGGTTCTCAGTCACCTGCAACTCCAGCTGCAGGGGAGCTAATGTTCTCTTCAGGACTCTTTGGGCTCCCACACTCATGTGTACATAGAACATAATTAATAATAAATCTCTCTGTCTCTCCCTGCCCTCCCCCACTCCCAGGAAATTTGGAGAGAAATTGACAGTGGCCTAATCTGCAGCAGAAATAAAAAAAAAAATGGAGGAAATGCAGCCTAGAAAGGTATCTCGTGATCAAGGGCATCAGGAGCCCGGCACCTACACACCAGCTGTCACATAATCAGGGGTGGGAAAGGTGGGGTACAACAAGCAGCGCAAGCAGTGTTCTCAGGCGGTGCAAGTAAAAGAGCCGACCGTGGAGCTCTGGATTTCTTTCCCTGACCGACCCATTCTGTTAGGATCCTGCCCTCACTCCCGCGCATGCTCAGGGACGGGGTGGGGGTGGATGTCTTATGTCTTACATCATCAGGGGGCGCTGGCACTACATGGTCACGCGATCTGTGCCTTAAAAAAGCCAGATGATAGCCGGGCGGTGGTGCCGCACACCTTTAATCCCAGCACTTGGGAGGCAGAGGCAGGCGGATCTCTGTGAGTTCGAGGCCAGCCTGGGTTACCAAGTGAGCTCCAGGAAAGGCGCAAAGCTACACAGAGAAACCCTGTCTTGAAAAATAAATAAATAAATAAATAAATAAATAAATAAATAAATAAATAAAAAAAAGCCAGATGCAACCTCACCTTCTCTCTCTGTTCCCTCTCTGCTCCCTGCTCTCTGCTCTGTTCCAGCCATCTCCCCCTCTATCTGACTCCCCTCTCTCCCCCACCCCTTTTCCCCTCCTAATTAAAGCTCTAAAAACTACCACTGGGTTCTGTTGTGACTGTGACCTTTCCACCAGCTTTGGGAGGCTCCTCCGTTGGTCTGTACCTGGCGGGCCCCACCTCCACCCTCGTTTGTCCCGTTCTGCTTCCAGAAGCACACTCAGATGTCCTTGACTCCATCAAGCATCTTAGTCCTAGGAAGCGGCTATGTCTCAGCTACTCAGGCGGCTGAGGCAGGAGGGAGGTCTGCTGCCTTGAGTCTGAGGCCAGCCTGGACTCTACAGTAAGATCCTGTCTCAGAAAACAAACAAGCAAGCAAACAAACATCCAGAAGTGAACACTGAATGCTTTCCCCACTGTCTACTGCCCTCCAGGCCGAGTTCATTATCAGGTCTAGTCCTCATCTCAGCTGTGAAATAAAGTGCATTTAAAACCATTAATGTAGACTAGTGTGGCAGGAGGCTGAGACAGAAGTTTGTGAGTTCAAAGCCAGCCTGAGCTACAGTGTGAGGCTGTATCCTTTCCCCTACAAAAAAAAAAAAAAAAAAAAGATGGGGCTGGAGAGAGGGCTCAGAGGTTCAGGACACTGGCCACTGGCTGCTCTTTTAGCCGCCAAAACATTAGCAATACAATTTAGAAAGGTATGATGCATCTTAAAAATTGTCTATTGGTTTTAAATTCGCCGACTGAAGGTTAGGAACACGTCTCGGTGTACACACTGATGCCCATAGTTACAGCTTCCCTGTCTCTTTCTCATGAGTTAACCTCTTTTGAACTCCTGGGTGAGCCCTTCCTTTGGAGTCAAGGGGGTTGTCATCAGCACAAGAGCGTTTCCCCTGCCCGCCTCCTTCCTGTTTGCCAGCCAGTTCCACTCACTCTGCCATCAGTTTCCGAGTCCCGGGTGAAACCCACGGGCTTCTGCTTTCCGATGCCACCTCAGATACCCTCTGCCCTTCTACCTTCCCAGCTGGCAGCCATCTACCCAACCCGACCTTCGGAGTGAACTGTGTGAATGTGGCGATGTGCCTGGGGGTCCTGTCCCTCAAGTGCTTCTGCCCCTGTGCTGGGCGGTCACTGAGATCTAAGCAGCTACAGAGATCTCGATCTCTCGGTCATTGACTGTTCTCAGGTGCCTGACCCAGTTCTTGCCAATGGAACATCAAGAAAATCATCTTAAGACCCCAGTGAAGGCAAGACTTTGTGATGGGGAGACTGAAAGCCAGGGGGAGTCTGAGCGCGGTCCTAAGACTCTGCTCCTAGAGCCCCTGTTCTCAGCTGACTTGAGAAGTCACTGACTTTGGAGGTGACACACTGAACGGCCATCAGTCCCCCGCTGCTGTCTTTGCGGTAGATGGGAGCAACAGAGGTCACAGAGACAACAGCTGCCTGGCTCAGGGTCTTGAAAGCCATTTTTCTTGAGCCACCAAACTCTTCTGTTGGGCTTGGGAAGGTGCCCAAAGGGATGACCTTTTGACCCCAGGAAGTCAAAACCACCTCAGATGATGCAAATGCCACTGGTCTATATATATATCTAGTCCCGGAGCAGAGAAAGTTCCAGCTTCTTTCCTGGTGCTGCCGCGGCTCAGTCAGCCTGCTTTCTTATGCAGCTCAGGTGTTGTACCCATTTCGTGAAAACCCCAGGGACCACCAAGGAGCCCGTTTCCAATGCAAGCACAAAAGGGTCCTTTTATTATCAGGTTCAACCTGGGCCACTGCACGGCAGACGGAAGGAAATGTGGCGGGGGCCATGAGCCCAGGTGTTGAGTTTTTATAGGGAAAAACCACAAGCCAGGAATTGGCAACTTGAGATTGGGTAGAAGGGATATGGGGCAAGGTGATTTTTTTTTGAAACTACTGGTCTAGACTTTGGGTGCGAAACCACATTTGAAACCATTGGGTTAGACTTCTGGCGGGGAACCACAACCCGCTGAACAGGATTATCTAGATTGCTCAGCAGGATTATCTAGATATCTTCAAGGGCCATAAAACGCAGACAGAATGTTTGCAGGAGGATACTGCTCTGTGTCCGTTCTCATGGCACATTCCTGAGGCCCTTCCTGGAACTGAGTCCAGCAGGTGGCCTAAGATGGGGTCTGTATTGCCTTCACACAGGCAGGGCCACCTGCCCAGGGTGGCAACACCCACGGGGTCTGAGGGCCTCCCATAGCAATCATCCATCAAGAAAATGCCCCCCACAGACTTGCCTCCGGCCAGTCTGAAGGAGGTATGTTTTCTATTGCAGGTTCCAGATGCCTCTAGTTAGTGTCAAGGTAACAAAAATTAAACAACACAGGCCTGCTCAGGTTGGCCACCAACTCCAAGTCCTCCTCCGGGATTATAGTATACACCACCATATCTGCTACAATATCCTTCCTTTATAAAATGATGCTGGTTGTCGATTGGGATTTGTTTTATAGAGGGAGGGAAGGGCGCGAGGGGGAACACCCTAGAAATGAGTTTTTCGCTAATTTTCGGATGTCCCTCTTCTCAGCCTTTGCCATTGAAAACTCTGCATTGGGAAGAACGCGGGCTGGACTCACCTTGGAGGCCTAGAAGCAGGTGTGGGCTGACGCCAGCTGCTCCCAACAACAGATGGTTCCATTTCCAGGAAGTGACTGAGGTGGCTTGAAATCTGATGTGGCGGGCTGTATTTGCATCACAAAATCCACACAAGTTAAAAATAGCCCCTCCTCCAGCCGGCGGGTCACCAGAAGGCTGCTGCCTTGAACCTGCATCTGCCCGTTCAGTGGGGAGGCATGCAGGTGGCTCCCACCACTCAGAGCCCACACGAGATTAGTGTGGACTTCATTCACCGACTTATAAATGTTTTCTAAAATTTTCTCTCATTGCTGTTTAACCACTGGATGGTCCGTTTCCATCAGGAAAAACGTCTGCTCTGCCTCAACAGGAACCATGCTTGCCTAGCGATGCATCTCTACCATCCAGGGCAGCACTGAGTGGGGGCAGGGTCCCTTTATTCTCCTAGGAGTCACAGAGAGATTCCATAGTCATCAGACTCAGGGAAGGGAAAGCTGTGAGAATATGAAATCATTCCTCAGGGAAGTAAGCCAATAGAGAGCCGAGACCACATCCTCCCGAGTGTTCAAAGGTGCCTGGGCAAGAGGATGTATAACAGAGTGAGTGAGTGGGCTTGGGTGGCTTGTGCACATAAGCCCAGCACTTGGGAGGCGGAGGTAGGAAAGTCATCTCCTACACAGCAAGTCTGAAGCTAGCCTGAGCTACATGAGATCCTATCTCCAAAACAAAACAAAACAAAAACAAAAACCCAGATTGCGATTAATTAAAAACACTGTAATTTCAGAAGTAAAAAACCACCAGAAAGTGAGCTTTTTTGAAGGACTCAGTTTTCTTCTTTCCGCCATATGGGTCCCAGGGATTAAACTCCGGTTATCAAACTTAGTGAATAGTTTTACACGCTGAGCCATCTTGCTGGGCTCAGGACATGAATCTCCTCAGACGCTAAAGTCTGAATATGACATGTCCTCTCTCCCAAATCCATGTGTGAAAGGTTTGATTCCCCAGCAGGTAGCATTACTGAGAGGTTAATTAGATTATGAGGGCGTTAAGTTCATCCATGATTCACAAGTAAATGGACTATTAGGGAGAGGGAAAAGGTCATATAATTCATACCTGCCCATCAAAATGGGAAACCAGCCTCACTCCACCCCTTAGCTACCAAACGCCCCCTTCTCTTAGCCTCATAAAAGGAAGCCCCAAGCAATAACCAGGGCCCTTGGCTGCTCCCTCACTCAGGAGGCCTTCTGCTTCTCTGGGCTGTGCATTCGAAATTCCTGCTTTCTCTTTGAACTTGGTAGCATTGTCTTGCTTCTTGTGTGCACATCTTTTCAGACTCCTTGTAAAAGATGCCAAGAACCCGGGAGGACGTGGTCCGCCGACCACCGGTAACCTCTCTGACCGGTGTATCTTGTCCTGGGTTTCTTCCCGTCTCTACTTCCAGCTTCAATGAGGTGAGCCGCTCTGACCCATCTCCCCACTTTCACGGAACCACGCGTTCCAACCTGCTTGTCACCAACAGCAACTCGGGGAGAGGAGTGTTTCAATGGCTTATGGAGCCTGGCCACTGCTGTCTGCCTTGAGGGAAGCCAGAATGAGGAGGAACTCAAGCAGGAGCAGAGGCAGGAGCCATGGAGGAAGACTGCTCACTGGCTCCCTCTACAGCTCACGCACAGATAGATACCTTTCTAAGGCAGCTCAAGCCCACCTGTGAGGGGGCCGGGGTGTACAACCCACAGTGGGCTGGGCCCTTCACCCACAGTGGGCTGGGCCCTTCACCCACCCACAGTGGGCTGGGCCCTCCCTACTTTAATTGGTAATAAAAACTCAAAGTAGCTGGGCGGTGGTGGCGCACGCCTTTAATCCCAGCACTCGGGAGGCAGAGCCAGGCGGATCTCTGTGAGTTCGAGGCCAGCCTGGTCTAGAGAGTGAGTTCCAGGAAAGGCACAAAGCTACACAGAGAAACCTGTCTCGAAAAACCAAAACCAACCAACCAAACAAACAAAAAAACCTTAAAGTGAAAACCACCCCACAGATATGCCTACAGGCCAATCAGGCAGAGACAAGTCGTCAGTGAAGGTCTTCTCTTCCCAGCTAACAACCAAGTTCAGCCAACCACACACTGAAATGTGTGAAACAGTGAGTGTAAACAAACCTTTCTCCTCAGCTGTTTCCCTCGGGTATTTGGTGCCACAACCGACAAGCACATTTACTTTACATTTTTGGAGAACTTGAATTGTAGGTATGTTATGCGACCCTGATTGGCACCAGTTCACATCCTGTCGGTAGTCAGGACTTCCGAGTTATCGAATGTGCTTTTCACCCATGCTGCTAGTTAGTTTCCTTTGTGGACTCTGTTTCTCAGACTGCCGGAGTGTGAAATTTCTCCTTTCAATTATCACCAGAGAGAGAGAGAAGAGACCCCAAGCCATTCTGGATTAGCTTTGAACAAATCAGGTTCCTTCATTCAGCCTGTCCTTGCTGAAGGGTGTGGCGGTTGATGCTGAGAAGTGCGTAGGGATTAAAGCGCACTTCTGGGTTTGCTGCCTGTGAGGGCACTTTCCAGAGAGGCCTGGGTAAGGAAGGGTGGCCTGAGAGCAGGTGGCCCCGTGGGGCTGTGACACCCGGAGGGAATAAAGGCACAAAAGGAGGCGAGAGCTAGCTACTGCTGTCTGAAGGGCTCTAGCAGGCCTGAACACGGCAAACCCAAAACACAGCAACGACCACAGGTTGACCCTTCTCCCCATCCCCTCTGCCTGGCTAAAAACTGTTAGATTAAGTTCCTGAAGCTGGCCACCATGGTCTAGTCCCTTATTTGGCCACTTCCTCCTGAAGCTGGTCCAGCTATCAAAGTGTTGAAGTCCAGCAATCAGGAGTCCCCTTTGGCTCACCTAATTACATGCCCAACTAAAATTAAACACTCCATCCTAACACGGGGTTCCCCCTTTACCTTTATAAACCACCATTTTCCTATGGGCCACATCTGTCCCCTCTCTATCCAGAGGCCGTCCTTTGTCCCTCCAGGGGCAAATATCCCTGCCCCTTCTCCCTTGTGTGATGTCTGTGTCCTCTCCCCCACCCCATCCTCTGCCTCCCGTCTTTGTCTCTTATTCCCCGACCTTTTACCTCCCGGGCAAATAAATCTCCTTCGTGCTGAGAACTTGGTCTTGGGGGTCCTGAGCCAGGTCTTGGAGGTCCTATCCTCCAGGCCCCCCTTTTCCTCTCCCTCTCCTCCCGCTTCCCTTCCTAACTCCTGCAATGTGAACGGCCCTCCCCGCTCTGACAGACCGAGGCCTCAGAATCTGGGAACCGCATGCACCCTTCTTCCTTGGTCTCCTCACACAACAGAGAAACTGGCAAATGCAAAGGACCACTCAGCTTTCTGTCCCTTCAACTGGTCTTCTCCAAGTGTCTTCATGTTTCACTGGCTCTCTTCACTTATGGATTTCTAACTGGGTTCAATTCTCTGAAAATTCCTGCCTGGAGGAGCGGAACTATTTGTGACTTCAGAATTGCATCCATCTGTTCTTTGAAAAGGTTGGTGAAGCCTTCAACCTTTCCGTTATCAGTGGGAGTGGACTATTATTAGTGTCTGGTTCTGCACCCATCTCGTTGCGTTCAGTTCTGATGCGGAAGGGGGGAAATTACAGGATGTTTCCTGGGACAGAAGGGCTGTAGTGACGATGTGCTGTCCTTGCTTAGAACTGACAGAACTGAAGGATTTTCAT
>NC_051080.1:7503069-7505858 GCF_004664715.2 Peromyscus leucopus
TTGCTCTGCTGTGTCTCCAGGGCGAGATGGCAGAGCTAATGCCCAGGTGATTAAGAGGGCCGTGAGCTCCTCTCTCAGGCGACTACAGTTTTACTCAACGTATAAGTGAAACTGAACTTTGCTCCTCTCACGTAAAGTGTCTGATAGGAACTTTGTGAATGAGCGCTAAAGTGAGGGATGATAGGACGGAATGTTCTAGAAAGATGATTTATGAATGCTCCGGCTCATTCTCCCTCTCCTGTTTATAAGACTTGACAGCCAGCCAGGCGCTCAGTTGTCTCTGCACGCTGCCCCTCAGATCCCTCTCCTGCCCACGGACGGCTGTAGTGTTGGTCTCAGAGACAGACGGTTGTGAAGGCAGAGCAAACAACCAGCCAGCCGGACCAGGAGATGGCACCGTCCCAGCACTTCCTGCAGTGGGCACACAGCCCCTCATTCTTTTCTCCCTTCAATCCCCACGTGCTTCGTGCTCCCTCCCCTGTGCTCCCTCCCCTGTGCTCCGTGCTCCCTCCCCTGTGCTCCCTCCCCTGTGCTCCGTGCTCCCTCCCCTGTGCTCCCTCCCCTGTGCTCCCTCCCGTGCTCCGTGCTCCCTCCCCTGTGCTCTGTGCTCCCTCCCCTGTGCTCCGTGCTCCCTCCCCTGTGCTCTCTCCCCTGTGCTCCCTCCCCTGTGCTCCGTGCTCCCTCCCCTGTGCTCCCTCCCCTGTGCTCTCTCCCCTGTGCTCCCTCCCCTGTGCTCTCTCCCCTGTGCTCTCTCCCCTGTGCTCTCTCCCCTGTGCTCCGTGCTCCCTCCCCTGTGCTCCCTCCCCTGTGCTCCGTGCTCCCTCCCCTGTGCTCCCTCCCCTGTGCTCCCTCCCCTGTGCTCCCTCCCCTGTGCTCCATGCTCCCTCCCCTGTGCTCCCTCCCCTGTGCTCCGTGCTCCCTCCCCTGTGCTCCCTCCCCTGTGCTCTCTCCCCTGTGCTCCGTGCTCCCTCCCCTGTGCTCCCTCCCCTGTGCTCCGTGCTCCCTCCCCTGTGCTCTCTCCCCTGTGCTCCGTGCTCTCTCCCCTGTGCTCCAATTCAGTTTCATAAAGAAGGAAAAATGTAGCCATTTTTCTTATTATGGAAGACTTACCAGCAACAGTTGTTTTACGTCCACTGCGTGGTGTTCCTTTAACCCTCTCCTCTCTCTCCCCCTCCTCTTCCCTTTCTTCCTCACTTCCCTTGTTCCTCTCTCCTCCTCTTCCTCTCTCTCTTTTTCTTGACACCCCTGGCCTCTTGTATTCTTTTTATTATACTATTTCAATAAATCACATGAGATTTGGGGCTGCGGATGGCTCCGTGGTTAGGAACATTTGCTGTTCTTGCAGAGGACCCAGGTTTGGCTCCCAGCACCCACATGGTGACTCACAACCGTCTGTAACCTCAGGGGAGGCAACACTCTCTTCTGGCCTCTGAAGGCACCAGATAAACACCCTCACACATAAAAATAAAAAAGAGATTCAATTTTTTTTTTTTATCAAGCTCTTCAATCCTCCCATTTAGCCAAACCTGAAAAATGAGAATCTTCAAACTTCTCCCTTTACTTTTACCTGATCACGACACAAAGTATAAAGAGGTATGTTTTTGGAAGTAATTATCTCAGTGATTGCTACATGCCTTTGCAAATATTCATGGGATACACATTGATGATGCAGGATTTGAAGGACCTTCTTTAACACACAGTATAGTGCACACTGATTCCCTGCCTGCACCCCTTTAGAACAGCTGGCCTTGCTGCAGATATCGAGGTCTCATTTCCTGCCTTCTTATGGAAGTCGCTCACTCTAAGAAAGCTACTTTGCCCAGGTCTCCCTCCCTGGGCAACCTTCATCTAATGACGAGGTGATGTGGAGTGAAGTGTGTGCCCCCTTGCTTAGCTCAGAACATCCCCAGGTGGTTGTAGCAGCCTCATAACTCTCCATGGCACTAGCCAAGGGCTTTGCCGGGGTGGTATCTGAACCCTGATTTTTTCCCTCCATTTTATTTATTTTATTAAATTTTCTATTTCTTTAACATACTAACCACAGATTCCCTCCTCCTGCTCCCCAGCCTTTCCTTCCCATACACCTCCCATTCCCACCTCCTCCAAGGCAAGATCTCCATGGGGAGTCAGCAGAGCCTGGTACATTCAGCTGAGGCAGGTCCAAGGCCCTCCTCCCTGCACCAAGGCTGCACAAGGTGTCCCACCATAGGCACTGGGCTCCAAAAAAGCCAGCTCACACACCAGATTTTCCCTCTTCTTGAAGCTTACTTTCTTCCTTTTTAACTCAAGTTTGGATCTCAAAACCACTTTCTCATAGACTTATGCTCACTTTATCTTGCTTCAGAATCTATTTCCTGGGGAACTCAACCTGTGCCAGACACCTAATTGGTTGCTGGTTTTCAAAAGTCTGTAGTCGGTTAGACCAAGGCTCTCTCTATGTCATTTAGGAGCATGAGTCATGCCTTTATGTTTCCTGTAGGGTTGGGATGCTCACAAGTGTAGATCTTGAATTAGCATAGAAGGGGTTCACACGGATGCTTACCTAATGCAGAAATGCAACCTACTAAAAAATGGCAATAATGGCTGCGACAGTTGAGTTTTCATTTAGAACAAACGGGATTTTATGCACAGTAACTTTTCCATAAATTAATTAAAGATTGCTGGGCAGTGGTGGCGCACGCCTTTAATCCCTGCACTCAGGAGGCAGAGGCAGGCAGTTCTCTGTGAGTTGGAGGCCAGCCTGGTCTACAGAGTGAGTTCCAGAATGGCCAGGGGTACACAGAGAAACC